>NC_053028.1:330072471-330179411 GCF_003073215.2 Triticum urartu | reverse complement strand
GGATCTACATGTGAAGCGGAGTACATAGCTGCTTCGGAAGCAGCAAACGAAGGAGTCTGGATGAAGGAGTTCATATCCGATCTAGGTGTCATACCTAGTGCATCGGGTCCAATGAAAATCTTTTGTGACAATACTGGTGCAATTTCCTTGGCAAAGGAATCCAGATTTCACAAGAGAACCAAGCACATCAAGAGACGCTTCAATTCCATCCGGGATCTAGTCCAGGTGGGAGACATAGAGATTTGCAAGATACATACGGATCTGAATATAGCAGACCCGTTGACTAAGCCTCTTCCACGAGCAAAACATGATCAACACCAAAGCTCCATGGGTGTTAGAATCATTACTGTGTAATCTAGATTATTGACTCTAGTGCAAGTGGGAGACTGAAGGAAATATGCCCTAGAGGCAATAATAATGTTATTATTTTATTTCCTTATATCATGATAAATGTTTATTATTCATGCTAGAATTGTATTATCCGGAAACATAATACTTGTGTGAATACATAGACAAACCAAACGTCACTAGTATGCCTCTACTTGACTAGGTCGTTAATCGAAGATGGTTATGTTTCCTAACCATAGACATGTGTTGTCATTTGATTAATGGGATCACATCATTAGGAGAATGATGTGATTGACATGACCCATTCCATTAGCTTAGCACCCGATCGTTTAGTATGTTGCTATTGCTTTCTTCATGACTTATACATGTTCCTATGACTATGAGATTATGCAACTCCCGTTTGCCGGAGGAACACTTTGTGTGCTACCAAACATCACAACGTAACTGAGTGATTATAAAGGAGCTCTACAGGTGTCTCCAAAGGTACATGTTGGGTTGGCGTATTTTGAGATTAGGATTTGTCACTCCGATTGTCGGAGAGGTATCTCTGGGCCCTCTTGGTAATGCACATCACATAAGCCTTGCAAGCATTACAACTAATGAGTTAGTTGCAAGATGATGTATTACGAAACGAGTAAAGAGACTTGCCGGTAGCGAGATTGAACTAGGTATTGAGATACCGACGATCGAATCTCGGGCAAGTAACATACCGATGACAAAGGGAACAACGTATGTTGTTATGCGGTCTGACCGATAAAGATCTTCATAGAATATGTGGGAGCCAATATGAGCATCCAGGTTCCGCTATTGGTTATTGACCGGAGACGTGTCTCGGTCATGTCTACATTGTTCTCGAACCCGTAGGGTCCGCACGCTTAAGGTTTTGATGACAGTTATATTATGAGTTTATGCAATTTGATGTACCGAAGTTTGTTCGGAGTCCCGGATGTGATCACGGACATGACGAGGAGTCTCGAAATGGTCGAGACATAAAGATTGATATATTGGAAGCCTATATTTGGATATCGGAAGTGTTCCGGATGAAATCGGGATTTTACCGGAGTACCGGGAGGTTACCGGAACCCCCCGGGAGGTATATGGGCCTTAGTGGGCTTTAGTGGAAGAGAGGAGAGGTGGCCAGGGCTGGGCCGCACGCCCCTCGCCCCTAGTACGAATAGGACAAGGAGAGGGGGGCGGCGCCCCCCCCCTTCCTTCTCTCTCTCCTCTTTCCCCCTCCCGAATCCTATTCCAACTAGGAAAGGGGGGAATCCTACTCCCGGTGGGAGTAGGACTCCTCCTGGCGCGCCCTCCTCCTGGCCGGCCGCACCTCCCCCTGCTCCTTTATATACGGGGGCAGGGGGCACCCCTAGACACACAAGTTGATCCACGTGATCATATTCTTAGCCGTGTGCGGTGCCCCCTTCCACCATAATCCTCGATAATATTGTAGCAGTGCTTAGGCGAAGCCCTGCGACGGTAGTACATCAAGATCGTCACCACGCCATCGTGCTGACACAACTCTTCCCCGACACTTTGCTGGCTCGGAGTCCGGGGATCGTCATCGAGCTGAACGTGTGCTAGAACTCGGAGGTGCCGTAGTTTCGGTGCTTGATCGGTCGGGCCGTGAAGACGTACGACTACATCAACCGCGTTGTGCTAACACTTCCGCTGTCGGTCTACAAGGGTATGTAGATCACACTCTCCCCTCTCGTTGCTATGCATCACCATGATCTTGCGTGTGCGTAGGAATTTTTTTGAAATTACTACGTTCCCCAACAGTGGCATCCGAGCCTAGGTTTTATGTGTTGATGTTATATGCACGAGTAGAACACAAGTGAGTTGTGGGCGATATAAGTCATACTACTTACCAGCATTTCATAGTTTGGTTCGGCGGTATTGTTGGACGAAGCGGCCCGGACCGACATTACGCTAACGCTTACGCGAGGCCGGTTCTCCCGACGTGCTTTGCACAAAGGTGGCTAGTGGGTGACAGTTTCTCCAACTTTAGTTGAACCGAGTGTGGCTACGCCCGGTCCTTGCGAAGGTTAAAATAGCACCAACTTGACAAACTATCGTTGTGGTTTTGATGCGTAGGTAAGATTGGTTCTTGCTTAAGCCCGTAGCAGCCACGTAAAACTTGCAACAACAAAGTAGAGGACGTCTAACTTGTTTTTGCAGGGCATGTTGTGATGTGATATGGTCAAGACATGATGCTAAATTTTATTGTATGAGATGATCATGTTTTGTAACCGAGTTATCGGCAACTGGCAGGAGCCATATGGTTGTCGCTTTATTGTATGCAATGCAATCGCGCTGTAATGCTTTACTTTATCACTAAGCGGTAGCGATAGTCGTGGAAGCATAAGATTGGCGAGACGACAACGATGCTACGATGGAGATCAAGGTGTCGCGCCGGTGACGATGGTGATCATGACGGTGCTTCGAAGATGGAGATCACAAGCACAAGATGATGATGGCCATATCATATCACTTATATTGATTGCATGTGATGTTTATCTTTTATGCATCTTATCTTGCTTTGATTGACGGTAGCATTATAAGATGATCTCTCACTAATTATCAAGAAGTGTTCTCCCTGAGTATGCACCGTTGCGAAAGTTCTTCGTGCTGAGACACCACGTGATGATCGGGTGTGATAGGCTCTACGTTCAAATACAACGGGTGTAAAACAGTTGCACACGCGGAATACTCAGGTTATACTTGACGAGCCAAGCATATACAGATATGGCCTCGGAACACGGAGACTGAAAGGTCGAGCGTGAATCATATAGTAGATATGATCAACATAGTGATGTTGACCAATGAAACTACTCCATCTCACGTGATGATCGGACATGGTTTAGTTGATTTGGATCACGTAATCACTTAGAGGATTAGAGGGATGTCTATCTAAGTGGGAGTTCTTTAAGTAATATGATTAATTGAACCTAAATTTATCATGAAACTTAGTACCTGATAGTATCTTGCTTGTTTATGTTTGATTGTAGATAGATGGCCCGTGCTGTTGTTCCGTTGAATTTTAATGTGTTCCTTGAGAAAGCAAAGTTAAAAGATGATGGTAGCAATTACACGGACTGGGTCCATAACTTGAGGATTATCCTCATTGCTGCATAGAAGAATTACGTCCTAGAAGCACCGCTGGGTGCCAGGCCTGCTGCTGGAGCAACACCAAATGTTATGAACGTCTGGCAGAGCAAAGCTGATGACTACTCGATAGTTCAGTGTGCCATGCTTTACGGCTTAGAATCGGGACTTCAACGACGTTTTGAACGTCATGGAGCATATGAGATGTTCCAGGAGTTGAAGTTAATATTTCAAGCAAATGCCCAGATTGAGAGATATGAAGTCTCCAATAAGTTCTATAGCTGCAAGATGGAGGAGAACAGTTCTATCAGTGAGCATATACTCAAAATGTCTAGGTATAATAATCACTTGATTCAATTGGGAGTTAATCTTCCAGATGATTGCATCATTGACAGAATTCTCCAATCACTGCCGCCAAGCTACAAGAGCTTCGTGATGAACTATAATATGCAAGGGATGAATAAGACTATTCCCGAGCTCTTCGCAATACTGAAAGCTGCGGAGGTAGAAATCAAGAAGGAGCATCAAGTGTTGATGGTCAACAAAACCACTAGTTTCAAGAAAAAGGGCAAAGGGAAAAAGAAGGGGAACTTCAAAAAGAACAGCAAGCAAGTTGCTACTCAAGAGAAGAAACCCAAACCTGGACCTAAGCCTGAAACTGAGTGCTTCTACTGCAAGCAGACTGGTCACTGGAAGCAGAACTGCCCCAAGTATTTGGCGGATAAGAAGGATGGCAAGGTGAACAAAGGTATATGTGATATACATGTTATTGATGTGTACCTTACTAATGCTCGCAGTAGCACCTGGGTATTTGATACTGGTTCTGTTGCTAATATTTGCAACTCGAAACAGGGACTACGGATTAAGCGAATATTGGCTAAGGACGAGGTGACGATGCGCGTGGGAAATGGTTCCAAAGTCGATGTGATCGCGGTCGGCACGCTACCTCTACATCTACCTTCGGGATTAGTATTAGACCTAAATAATTGTTATTTGGTGCCAGCGTTAAGCATGAACATTATATCTGGATCTTGTTTGATGCGAGACGGTTATTCATTTAAATCAGAGAATAATGGTTGTTCTATTTACATGAGTAATATCTTTTATGGTCATGCACCCTTAAAGAGTGGTCTATTCTTATTAAATCTCGATAGTAGTGACACACATATTCATAGTGTTGAAACCAAAAGATGCAGAGTTGATAATGATAGTGCAACTTATTTGTGGCACTGCCGTTTGGGTCATATCGGTATAAAGCGCATGAAGAAACTCCATACTGATGGGCTTTTGGAACCAATTGATTATGAATCACTTGGTACTTGCAAACCGCGCCTTATGGGTAAGATGACAAAAACACCGTTCTCCGGTACTATGGAGAGAGCAACAGATTTATTAGAAATCATACATACAGATGTATGTGGTCTGATGAATGTTGAGGCTCGTGGCGGATATCGTTATTTTCTCACCTTCACAGATGACTTAAGCCGATATGGGTATATCTACTTAATGAAACATAAGTCTGAAACATTTGAAAAGTTCAAAGAATTTCAGAGTGAAGTTGAAAATCATCGTAACAAGAAAATAAAATTCCCATGATCTGATCGTGGAGGAGAATATTTGAGTTACGAGTTTGGTGTACATTTAAAATAATGTGGAATAGTTTCGCAACTCACGCCACCTAGAACACCACAGCGTAATGGTGTGTCCGAACGTCATAATCGTAGTTTACTAGATATGGTGCGATCTATGATGTCTCTTACTGATTTACCGCTGTCGTTTTGGGGATATGCTCTAGAGACGGCCGCATTCACATTAAATAGGGCACCATCAAAATCCGTTGAGACGACGCCATATGAACTGTGGTTTGGCAAGAAACCAAAGTTGTTGTTTCTGAAAGTTTGGGGCTGCGATGCTTATGTGAAAAAACTTCAACCTGATAAGCTCGAACCCAAATCGGAGAAATGTGTCTTCATAGGATATCCGAAGGAAACTATTGGATACACCTTCTATCACAGATCTGAAGGCAAGACTTTTGTTGCTAAATTCGGAAACTTTCTAGAGAAGGAGTTTCTCTCGAAAGAAGTGAGTGGGAGGAAAGTAGAACTTGACGAGGTAACTGTACCTGCTCCCTTATTGGAAAGTAGTACATCACAGAAACCAGTTTCTGTGACACCTATACCAATTAGTGAGGAAGCTAATGATAATGATCATGAAACTTCAGAACAAGATACTACTGAACCTCGTAGATCAACCAAAGTAAGATCCGCGCCAGAGTGGTACGGTAATCCTGTTCTGGAAGTCATGCTACTAGATCATGATGAACCTACGAACTATGAAGAAGCGATGGTGAGCCCAGATTCCACAAAATGGCTTGAAGCCATGAAATCTGAGATGGGATCCATGTATGAGAACAAAGTATGGACTTTGGTTGACTTGCCCAATGATCGGCAAGCAATTGAGAATAAATGGATCTTCAAGAAGAAGACTGATGCTGACGGTAATATTACTGTCTAGAAAGCTCGACTTATCGCAAAAGGTTTTCGGCAAGTTCAAGGGATTGACTACGATGAGACCTTCTCACCTGTAGCGATGCTTAAGTCTGTCCGAATCATGTTAGCAATTGCCGCGTTTATGATTATGAAATTTGGCAAATGGATGTCAAAATTGCATTCCTGAATGGATTTCTGCAAGAAGAGTTGTATATGATGCAGCCGGAAGGTTTTGTCGATCCAAAGGGAGCTAACAAAGTGTGCAAGCTCCAGCGATCCATTTATGGACTGGTGCAAGCATCTCGGAGTTGGAATAAACGCTTTGATAATGTGATCAAACCATTTGGTTTTGTACAGACTTTTGGAGAAGCCTGTATTTACAAGAAAGTGAGTGGGAGCTCTGTAGCATTTCTGATATTATATGTAGATGACATATTGCTAACCGGAAATGATATAGAATTTCTGGATAGCATAAAAGGATACTTGAATAAGAGTTTTTCAATGAAAGACCTCGGTGAAGCTGCTTACATATTGGGCATTAAGATCTATAGAGATAGATCAAGACGCTTAATTGGACTTTCACAAAGCACATACCTTGACAAAGTTTTGAAGAAGTTCAAAATGGATCAAGCAAAGAAAGGATTCTTGCCTGTGTTACAAGGTGTGAAATTGAGTAAGACTCAATCCCCGACCAATGCAGAAGATAGAGAGAAAATGAAAGATGTTCCCTATGCTTCAGCCATAGGCTCTATCATGTATGCAATGCTGTGTACCAGACCTGATGTGTGTCTTGCTATAAGTCTAGCAGGGAGGTACCAAAGTAATCCATGAGTGGATCACTGGACAGCGGTCAAGAACATCCTGAAATACCTGAAAAGGACTAAGGATATGTTTCTCATATATGGAGGTGACAAAGAGCTCATCGTAAATGGTTACGTTGATGCAAGCTTTGACACTGATCCGGACGATTCTAAATCGCAAACCGGATATGTGTTTACATTAAACGGTGGAGCTGTCAGTTGGTGCAGTTCTAAACAAAGCGTTGTGGCAGGATCTACATGTGAAGCGGAGTACATAGCTGCTTCGGAAGCAGCAAACGAAGGAGTCTGGATGAAGGAGTTCATATCCGATCTAGGTGTCATACCTAGTGCATCAGGTCCAATGAAAATCTTTTGTGACAATACTGGTGCAATTGCCTTGGCAAAGGAATCCGGATTTCACAAGAGAACCAAGCACATCAAGAGACGCTTCAATTCCATCCGGGATCTAGTCCAGGTGGGAGACATAGAGATTTGCAAGATACATACGGATCTGAATATAGCAGACCCGTTGACTAAGCCTCTTCCACGAGCAAAACATGATCAACACCAAAGCTCCATGGGTGTTAGAATCATTACTGTGTAATCTAGATTATTGACTCTAGTGCAAGTGGGAGACTGAAGGAAATATGCCCTAGAGGCAATAATAATGTTATTATTTTATTTCCTTATATCAAGATAAATGTTTATTATTCATGCTAGAATTGTATTATCCGGAAACATAATACTTGTGTGAATACATAGACAAACCAAACGTCACTAGTATGCCTCTACTTGACTAGCTCGTTAATCGAAGATGGTTATGTTTCCTAACCATAGACATGGTGTTGTCATTTGATTAATGGGATCACATCATTAGGAGAATGATGTGATTGACATGACCCATTCCATTAGCTTAGCACCCGATCGTTTAGTATGTTGCTATTGCTTTCTTCATGACTTATACATGTTCCTATGACTATGAGATTATGCAACTCCCGTTTGCCGGAGGAACACTTTGTGTGCTACCAAACATCACAACGTAACTGAGTGATTATAAAGGAGCTCTACAGGTGTCTCCAAAGGTACATGTTGGGTTGGCGTATTTTGAGATTAGGATTTGTCACTCCGATTGTCGGAGAGGTATCTCTGGGCCCTCTCGGTAATGCACATCACATAAGCCTTGCAAGCATTGCAACTAATGAGTTAGTTGCAAGATGATGTATTACGAAACGAGTAAAGAGACTTGCCGGTAACGAGATTGAACTAGGTATTGAGATACCGACGATCGAATCTCGGGCAAGTAACATACCGATGACAAAGGGAACAACGTATGTTGTTATGCGGTCTGACCGATAAAGATCTTCGTAGAATATGTAGGAGCCAATATGAGCATCCAGGTTCCTCTATTGGTTATTGACCGGAGACGTGTCTCGGTCATGTCTACATTGTTCTCGAACCCGTAGGGTCCGCACGCTTAAGGTTTCGATGACAGTTATATTATGAGTTTATGAGTTTTGATGTACCGAAGTTTGTTCGGAGTCCCGGATGTGATCACGGACATGACGAGGAGTCTCGAAATGGTCGAGACATAAAGATTGATATATTGGAAGCCTATATTTGGATATCGGAAGTGTTCCGGGTGAAATCGGGATTTTACCGGAGTACCGGGAGGTTACCGGAACCCCCCGGGAGGTATATGGGCCTTAGTGGGCTTTAGTGGAAGAGAGGAGAGGTGGCCAGGGCTGGGCCGCACGCCCCTCGCCCCTAGTACGAATAGGACAAGGAGAGGGGGGCGGCGCCCCCCCCCTTCCTTCTCTCTCTCCTCTTTCCCCCTCCCGAATCCTATTCCAACTAGGAAAGGGGGGAATCCTACTCCCGGTGGGAGTAGGACTCCTCCTGGCGCGCCCTCCTCCTGGCCGGCCGCACCTCCCCCTGCTCCTTTATATACGGGGGCAGGGGGCACCCCTAGACACACAAGTTGATCCACGTGATCATATTCTTAGCCGTGTGCGGTGCCCCCTTCCACCATAATCCTCGATAATATTGTAGCAGTGCTTAGGCGAAGCCCTGCGACGGTAGTACATCAAGATCGTCACCACGCCATCGTGCTGACACAACTCTTCCCCGACACTTTGCTGGCTCGGAGTCCGGGGATCGTCATCGAGCTGAACGTGTGCTAGAACTCGGAGGTGCCGTAGTTTCGGTGCTTGATCGGTCGGGCCGTGAAGACGTACGACTACATCAACCGCGTTGTGCTAACGCTTCCGCTGTCGATCTACAAGGGTATGTAGATCACACTCTCCCCTCTCATTTCTATCATCACCATGATCTTGCGTGTGCGTAGGATTTTTTTTGAAATTACTACGTTCCCCAACAAGAAGTGATCCTGAAACTACTTACGTTCAAACATAACCTGTAACGCCCACGATGCGGCTATATCTCCCACGTGTCGAAGCATGACTTAGAGGCATAACCGCATTGTAAGCAATGTCGCAAGTGGGGTAACCTTCACACAACCCATGTAATGAAATAAGGAAAAGAGGTACATAGTTGGCTTACACTCGCCACGTCACACAATAACATAAATATCATTACATTCATCCAGATACAATCAAGGTCTGACTACGGAACCAAAATAAAGACAACACCAAATGCAACAAAGTTCCCGATCGCCCCAACTGGGCTCCACTACTGATCGTCTGGAAAAGAAACATAGTATCGTCCTGAGTCCTCATCGAAATCCCACTTGAGCTCAGTCGAATCTCCTGGAGCGGTATCATCGGTCCCTACATCTAGTTTTGGAAGTAATCTGTGAGTCACGGGGACTCAGCAATCTCACACCCTCGCGATCAAGACTATTTAAGCTTATAGGAAGGGTAAAAGGTATGAGGTGGAGCTGCAGCAAGCACTAGCATATATGGTGGCTAACATACGCAAATGAGAGCGAGAAGAGAAGGCAAAGGCACGCTCGAGAAACTATGATCAAGAAGTGATCCTAGAACAACCTACGTTCAAGCATAACACGAGACCGTTTTCTCTTCCCGGACTCCGCCGAAAAGAGATCATCACGACCACACACTTTGTTGATTCATTTTAATTAAGTTAGGTTCAAGGTTTTCTACAACCGGACATTAACAAATTCCCATCTGCCCATAACCGCGGGCACGGCTTTCGAAAGTTCAAATCCCTACAGGGGTGTCCCAACTTAGCCCATCACAAGCTCTCACGGTCAATGAAGGATATTCCTTCTCCCAAGATGATCCAATCAGACTCGGAATCCCGGTTACAAGACATCTCGACAATGGTAAAACAAGTCCAGCAAAACCACCCGAATGTGACGACAAATCCCGATAGGAGATGCACATATCTCGTTCTCAGGGCACACCGGATAAGCAATTCGTACAACTAAAACCAGCCCTCGAGTTTCCCCGAGGTGGCGCTGCAAGGGGCTCTAGTTTGGACCAACACTCAGAGGAGCACTGGCCCCGGGGGTTTAAATAAAGATGACCCTCGGGCTCCAGAAACCCAAGGGAAAAAGAGGCTAGGTGGCAAATGGTAAAACCAATATTGGGCATTGCTGTAGGAGTTTTATTCAAGGCGAACTGTCAAGGGGTTCCCATTATAACCCAACCGCGTAAGGAACGCAAAATCAAGGAACATAACACCGGTATGACGGAAACTAGGGCGGCAAGAGTGGAACAAAACACCAGGCATAAGGCCGAGTCTTGCACCCTTTACCAAGTGTATAGATGCATTAAAATAGACACGATATAATAATGATATTCCAACAATAAACATGTTCCAACAAGGAACAAACTCTAATCTTCACCTGCAACTAGCAACACTAAAAGAGGGGCTGAGCAAAGCGGTAACATAGCCAAACAACGGTTTGCTAGGACAAGGTGGGTTAGCGGTTTGACATGGCAATATGGGAGGCATGATAAGCAAGTAGTAGGTATCGTAGCATAGGCATAGCAATAGAGCGAGCATCTAGCAAGAAAAGATAGAAGTGATTTTGAGGGTATGGTCATCTTGCCTGCAAAGTTCTCCGAGTTAACGTTAGCTTGATCCTCGTAAACGTACTCAACGGGTTCCTCGATCACGTACTCGTGTCCCAGCTCTACCCAAGCAAGAACAACAAGCAAAGGGAGACACAATCAACCACGTGCAATGCACAAACGACATGATGCAAAACATGGCATGGTATGCGGGATGCAATATGCAATGCATATGCATGTTTCGAAAAGGAAAGATTGAACCTGACCTCAACTTGGAAAACCAAGAGTGCCACTAGAAAGATGAGTTGATTTCGGTCGAAATCGATATAAAGATCACCGGAATCGGATGCACGGTTTGCAAATGGCAAGCAAAACAAATATGGCACCGATCTGCGATTAACAGCACGAGGCCATCTAAATGCATCAAGAACAACAAGCTACTGCACTCTAACATAACAACAAAATACATGGCAGGGATCCACTCAAGATGCTTGACAAAATATGAACACTGAGCTACGGCTAATTCACTCAATAGCAGGTTCAAACAAGCATGGCAAAAGTGCAAAAGATATCAGGTTACAGACTTAGTGAAAATAACATGTCAGGAATTTAACATCAGGAAGCAAAGTTTAGAGCAAGATAACAACATGCTACAGGAACATATCATGGCAAAGCAAGGCATGGCATGAAGCTAATCAAAGCATACAACAAAAGTCCCTTACTGACCATAAGCCAAACGGGATCAGAAAATACAATGGCAACCATGTGAACATAGCAATTATCGTTAACAGATTCAGACTTGGTAGAAAACTGGAACATGGCAAAACAGATATTAAGTAGGCATGTTTACGAGCTAGATGCACTCACCACAAGGCATTGCATGACAAACTAAGCATACACCCAGCAAGTAGACATGGCATAGAAGCTAAACATGGCAAGAACAACAACATAGCTTGCATGGATCAACTACAACAAGCGCGGCAAAAATGCTTAACACGTAAACAATCTGCCAGGAACATTTTATAGCAAAAGTAGAGCTCGATTGAGTCAAGCTAGGGTGCTCCATAATTTCAAGCGAAGACATGGATGGGTAGAGCACAACAATATCTACAAAACATCCTTACCGATCATGCTCAAAAGAGGCATGGATCACTCGGTAGCAACATGAATACATGACATAAAAATATTAACAGGGCAAAGACTTAGAAGATTTTTAAGTCCCTGAAATCAGCAACATTACGAGGGCTACTTTGCATGCTTGTGCTAGTCACCACAGAGATCACAAAAATACATGGCATACACCCTTGTAAATATGGCATAGCATACTTCAAAACACATGTAGAGCTCAAGTTCATAGGAGGCACACATCAATCATGACAAAAAGACAAATGTCCAATTACTGATAAGAATCTGAAACTAATATAAACTAGCACTCTTGCAACAGCATTTAGGGCATCAAGATGAACTCAAATGAACATGATGCAATGAGATGAAATGAAGTACTCGTCGAGACGAACAATTTGATATGCTACACGCCCGAAACGGAGCACAGATGCAGAGTTATGGCATGATGAACAATGCATAAAAATACTAGTGTTAGGGCAAAAAGTCAACCCGAGTTTCCAGATCTGGATCCGGATCAGGGTACTGTAGCGGCACGGAACCCAAGGTTCAACGGAGGGGATCGCCGGAGATGCGCCGGAGGACTTGCCGGAGAGAGAGGGGCGGCTGGCCGGAGCTCGGGACGACGCCGGGAAGGAGCTGCGTCCACCGCGGCAGCGAGCGGCGAGGGGGAGGCGACGGGCGGCGGCAACCGGCGAAGAGCGAGGCGGTGGGGTCGCCGGCGTCGGCGGGCGGCGGCGTGGCGGAGGAGGAGAGGTGAGGAGGCGCGCGGGGGCTCAGCCTGGTTGGCGGCGGGGAGGGCCGGCGCTGGGCCTGGCGGGCCCGCGCTGTCGGCGGCGAAGTGGGGCGCCCGCGGGCACACGTGGTGCTATTTGGTTGGCGGCGGCGAGAGCGTCCGGTGCGGCCCGGACGTGTCCAGCGCATGGAGAGACGAGGGGGACTAGGGTTAGGGTGGAATGACCTGGGATTTTCGGGGAAGAGACCTTTTTATAGGTAGGAGGTGCTAGGAGGCTCCAAATTGAGCACGGTTTTCGGCCACGCGATCGTGACCGAATGACCTAGATGATGGAAGGGGTTTAGGTGGGTTTTGGGCCACTTTGGAGAGGTGTTGGGCTGCAACACACACGAGGCCTACTCGGTTCCTCGGTAAACCATTGGAGTATCAATCGAAGTCCAAATGGCACGAAACTTGACAGGCGGTCTACCGGTAGTAAACCAAGGACGCTTGGCGAGTCTCGGTCCAATCAGAAAATGTTTAATACCCGCACACGAAAAGAGGTAGAAAGGGACACCGGAGGACATAGGAGCGCCGGAATGCAAAACGGACAACGGGGAAAATGCTCGGATGCATGAGACGAGCACGTATGCAAATGCAATGCACATGATGACATGATGTGAGATGCATGACAAAGACAAAACAACACGAAGACAAAAACCCGACAACGAGGAAATATCATAACTTAGTGCCGAAAATGGCAAGAGTTGGAATACAAATATGGTAGGTTACATACGAGGTGTTACAACACTCTACCACTACGAAAGGATCTCGTCCCGAGATCTAGGACTGGAAAAACTCCGGGTACTCAGAACGGAGGTGGTCCTCGCGTTCCCAGGTGGCTTCACGGTCGGAATGATGTGACCACTTGACTTTCAGGAATTTGATAGACTTGTTGCGAGTCTTGCGCTCAGCTTCTTCAAGAATAGCAACGGGGTGCTCATGATAAGACAAGTCTTCTTGGAGATCAATCTCTTCAAAGTTGATGGTGCGGTCAGGAGTCTTGAAACACTTGCGGAGCTGAGACACATGAAACACGTCGTGCACGTTTGCAAAGTTGGATGGAAGCTCAAGTTGATAGGCGAGATCGCCTCTTTTGCCGATGATCTTGAAAGGACCCACGTACCTAGGGGCAAGCTTCCCTTTGATACCGAAGCGATGAGTACCTTTCATTGGAGAGACGCGGAGGTAGACATGGTCTCTGATCTCGAAAACCAAGTCACGATGCTTGCTATCATAGTAACTCTTCTGGCGCGATTGCGCGGCTTTGAGATTTTCACGAATGACTTTGCACATTTCTTCAGCCTCTGTGATCAAGTCATTTCCAAGAAATTGACGTTCACCAGTCTCTGACCAGTTAAGAGGAGTACGACACTTCCTGCCATAGAGAATCTCGAACGGGGCCTTGCCCGAACTCGCTTGGAAGCTGTTGTTGTAGGAGAATTCGGCATATGGAAGACAATCTTCCCACTTCATACCGAAATAAATGACACAAGCCCTGAGCATATCTTCAAGAATTTGATTGACTCGCTCGACTTGGCCACTGGTTTGAGGATGAAAAGCTGTGCTGAAGCGAATGTTGGTGCCCATGGCCTTTTGAAAAGAATCCCAAAACTTGGAGGTGAAGATGCTGCCATGATCTGAAGATATCAACTGCAGAATGCCATGCAAGGAGACAATCTTGGAGGTATATAGCTCTGCCAACTGAGCTGCTGTGATAGATTCTTTGATAGGAAGAAAATGAGCCACTTTGGTGAGCTTGTCGATGACAACAAAGATAGCATCATTGCCACGCTTGGACTTTGGAAATCCAGTCACGAAGTCCATCTCAATATGGTCAAACTTCCATTCTGGAATGGCAAGAGGTTGGAGGAGACCAGCTGGTCGTTGGTGTTCTGCTTTCACTCTTCTACAGACATCACATTCGTTCACGAATTGAGCAATCTCGCGCTTCATTCGAGTCCACCAATACGACTGCTTGAGGTCCTGGTACATATTTGTACTTCCAGGGTGAATAGAGAGGAGTGAATTGTGAGCCTTGTTCATAATGACTTTACGAAGGTCACCTTTAGGAACAACAATGCGATCCTCGAAGAATAGAGTATCCTTGTCATCAAGACGATAGCACTTGTACTTGGGTTGACTCTTGGCAATCCCAATCTTCACCTTCTTCACCATAGCATCAAGAAGTTGAGCTTCGCGAATTTGATCTTCCAAAGTGGGAGAGACTTGGAGGTTGGCAAGGAATCCTTGAGGAACAACTTGGAGATTGAGTTTGCGGAAAGCTTCACAAAGCTCTGGTTGATAGGGCTTGATAATCAAACTATTGCAGTAAGCCTTCCTACTCAATGCGTCAGCAACTACATTGGCCTTGCCTGGAGTATATTCAATACTCGGATTATACTCTTGAATCATCTCTACCCAACGAGTCTACCTGAGGTTGAGGTTTGGCTGAGTGAAGATGTACTTGAGACTCTTATGATCAGTGAAGATGTCCACTTTTCTTCCCAATAAGAGATGTCTCCATGTTAAAAGAGCATGGACAACTGCCGCCAACTCGAGGTCATGAGTGGGGTAGTTCTTTTCGTTGGGCTTCAACTGGTGAGAGGTATAGGCCACAACTTTCTTCTCTTGCATCAACACTCCACCAAGACCTTGAAGGGAAGCATCACAGAAGACCTCGAACGGTTTGGATTCATCAGGAGGAGTCAGAACTGGAGTGGTGACTAACTTCTCTTTCAGGGTGTTGAAAGCGATGTCACATTCAGGCGACCAGACATACTTCACATGCTTCTGGAGAAGGTTGGAAAGAGGCTTCGCGATCTTAGAGAAGTTCTCAACGAACCTTCGACAATAGCTTGCGAGCCCAAGGAAGCTGCGGAGTTGCTTCACATTCTGAGGTGGTTCCCAATTCACAATTGCAGACACCTTCTCAGGATTAACCGCTATGCCCTTTGCGCAGATGATATGCCCAAGGTAGAGAACCTCATCGAGCCAAAACTCGCACTTTGAAAACTTCACATAGAACTGATGTTCTCTGAGTTTATCCAGCACCAATCTCAAATGTTTGGCATGATCCTCCTTGTTCTTGGAAAAGACCAAAATGTCATCGAGGTAGACCAAGACGAAGTCATTTGTGTAGGCGTTGAAGATGAAGTTCATCATGCGAGAGAATGTTGGAGGAGGGTTGACAAGGCCGAAAGACATGACAATGTATTCATATGAACCATAGCTTGTTCTGAATGCTGTCTTGGGGATATCTTATTCACGAATGTGAATCTGATGATAGCCCATACAGAGATCAAGCTTGGAGAAAACTTGAGCACCTTTGAGTTTTTCGAAAAGCTCATTGATGTTGGGAAGTGGGTACTTGTTCTTTAGAGTCTTCTTATTCAATGGACGATAGTCGACACAAAGTCGGTCCGTTCCATCCTTCTTCTTGACAAAAAGAACACCACAACCCCATGGAGAAGAACTTGGTCGGATGAGACCCATACGCTCTTGAATATCGAGTTGTTTCTTCAGCTCCTTCAACTCTTCAGGTCCAAGCTTGTAAGGACGTTTGCAAACAGGTTCCGTGCCAGGCTCAAGATCGATGATGAATTCAACTGGCCGGTGCGGAGGCATTCCTGGAAGCTCTTCTAGAAAGACGTCTTGATATTCGCAAATGACTGGAATCTGAGAGATGGCATCCAACTCACCCTTCTCATTGAGAGAAAACAGTCGAATGGTATCATCACGAGCGGCAAAGACGATTACATCCTCAGACGAATGTGGCAATTGGATCTTCCTGGCAGCACAATCAAGGTGAGCCTTGTGCTTAGAAAGCCAGTCCATTCCAAGAATAAGATCAATATCCGTGTCACCAAGGACATTAGGAGATGACAAGAACTTATAGTCGCCCAACGTGATAGAAACATCCGGAACGAAAACTCGAGAAGTCATTTGTCGGGCCGGAGAAACAATAGCCAAAGGTCTCGGCAAAACTTGAGTAACCAAATCATGCTTAGATGCAAAAGGTCTCGAGATGAAACAATTTGATGCACCAGTGTCAAAAAGAACTTTTGCAGGAATATCATTAACAGGAAGGTTACCCATGATGACATCTGACGAGTCCTCTGCCTGAGCTGCGTTCATCATGTTGACCTTTGCGAACTTGGGGTTATGCTTGACCACTGCGGTACTAGCAGATCTCATAGGAGGAGGAGGAAGACGCCTTTGATTGAAGCATTTGTTGGCATAGTGACCCTTCTGCTGACACTTGTTGCACGTGACCTCCAAGAGCGGACGGTGATACGGAGCACTTGATCTGGAGCATGAGACGAAGTTTTTTTTCAAAAGCCGGGGTTGGGGGGGGGGGGAAGATCCATTACCACCTTTGCTCTTCTGCTGATAAGGCTGACAGAATGGAGGAGGAGGAGGCATCCAATACTTTTGCTGCTTAGTTGCCACTTGAGTTGAGGAAGAAGGAGTTGCACCCCTGACTCGTTTCTTTGAAGCATCGCACTTGAGTTGAGCAGTCTCTTGTTTCAGTACCATGTTGTAGAACTCATCGTACTTCTGCAGCTCAAAAAGCACGAGAGCTAGTTGGAGATCTTCTCTGAGGCCACCTCTGAACTGATAAATCATGCTCTTCTCGTCAGGGACGTCTTGCTTAGCAAAACAAGCGAGCTTCTGGAACATGATGTTGTACTGGTAAATAGACAAGCTGCCTTGCTTCAGATTGCGGAACTCCTCACGCTTGCTCTCAACAACACTCTGAGGAATGTGGTGAGCTTTGAAGTCTTGAAGGAATTCATCCCAGGTAATCACACGACCTCCTCTGGAATCTTTGTATTGCTGATACCATTCTGTAGCTTGGTATTTGAGTTGGAACAAGGCAAACTTGACAAAGTCCTCAGGCCTGACGTTGCTGCACTCGAAATGCTTGCAGATATCCACGAGCCAATCATCAGCATATGTTGCCTCGACACAGTTACTGAAGGTCTTTGGCTGGTTAGCGAGGAACTGGTTGAGTGTAGCAAACTGATTCTGATTGTTGCCATGGCCTTGGTTCCCTTGGTTGCGCTCTTGCAAGAGTTGCATGATCAGCTGCGTGTTGGCATTGGTAGCGGCCATCACAGCTTTCCATGCCTCCGGAGGTGGAGGTGGTGGTGGCGGTTCAGGATTCTGACGCGTTGGAGGAGCCATCCTGAAGAGGGTGACATCCGTTAGCATTTTGACAGACATATATTCAAGCTGAATCAAATGGATTGAAATTGCAACACATAGTCTTAACATCCGAACAAAATGAATGAATGCCTTCCAATTGAAATGGTCATACTTCCATAAATTGAGAAGCCACTTAGATAGAGGTAGAAGAATAAAACAACAAGGTACGGACAAGAACAAATACTTGGTGAGGATTACCCAACCACAAACCAAATATCCACGGAAGAAATACTAGAGCTACATGAATTCCCACCTATGAAACTCCCAAACCTTTCCCGGTTATGCAATTAGGTGTTGGGGATACAGGGGAAGCATAATATCTCACCAAAGCTAGCAAATCCTACATCCAGATGTATCCTACATAACCAAAAAACCTTCGGAAAGCATTTACCTCAACCTTCGAAAAGCATCTGTTATATGAGTTATGGCAATACTCCTGAACTCCCGCCCCGGTACTAGGTGGCGTCGAGGTTATCTCACCAACAACTGCATAAAAGAGCCTTTCGATGTCGGCGAAACTCAGGTATTCCAGAAATGCAACGATAAAATTGTGATGACAACACCTCGGAGCTCAACTCCTCGGGACACTGCCACAACCCCTAAATGTTAGGAGGCACCAAGAACAATGTTCTCGTCACAAATCCATCGGAACGATTCCAAGATACCCGCATGATCCTAAATTTTTTTAGTGAAATTTGAGAAGAGAAGAGTCAAAACTCTACGTCAGGATGCCTCACCAGAGCGACGAAGGGACTGAGGAGTAAAAATAATCCTACTCTCTGATATATATAATCCTAAATGACTCAAAACATTTTTTTCTAGACTCAACAACGCCAACGATTAGATCAAGCAGGGGGCTCCTAAGTCGGGGAAGGCTCTGATTACCAACTTGTAACGCCCACGATGCAGCTATATCTCCCACGTGTCGAAGAACGACTTAGAGGCATAACCGCATTGTAAGCAATGTCGCAAGTGGGGTAATCTTCACACAACCCATGTAATGAAATAAGGAAAAGAGGTACATAGTTGGCTTACACTCGCCACGTCACACAATAGCATAAATATCATTAAATTCATCCAGATACAATCAAGGTTCGACTACGGAACCAAAATAAAGACAACCCCAAATGCAACAAAGTTCCCGATCGCCCCAACTGGGCTCCACTACTGATCGCCTGGAAAAGAAACGTAGTATCGTCCTGAGTCCTCATCGAACTCCCACTTGAGCTCAGTCGAATCTCCTGGAGCGGTATCATCGGTCCCTGCATCTGGTTTTGGAAGTAATCTGTGAGTCACGGGGACTCAGCAATCTCACACCCTCGCGATCAACACTATTTAAGCTTATAGGAAGGGTAAAAGTTATGAGGTGGAGCTACAACAAGCACTAGCATATATGGTGGCTAACATACGCAAATGAGAGGGAGAAGAGAAGGCAAAGGCACGGTTGAGAAACTATGATCAAGAAGTGATCCTAGAACAACCTACGTTCAAGCATAACGCGAGACCGTGTTCTCTTCCCGGACTCCGCCGAAAAGAGACCATCACAGCCACACACTCTGTTGATTCATTTTAATTAAGTTAGCTTCAAGGTTTTCTACAACCGGACATTAACAAATTCCCATCTGCCCATAACCGCGGGCACGACTTTCGAAAGTTCAAATCCCTGCGGGTGTGTCCCAACTTAGCCCATCACAAGCTCCCACGGTCAACGAAGGATATTCCTTCTCCCAAGACAATCCGATCAGACTCGGGATCCCGGTTACAAGACATCTCGACAATGGTAAAACAAGTCCAGCAAAACCACCCGAATGTGCCGACAAATCCCGATAGGAGCTGCACATATCTCATTCTCAGGGCACACCAGATAAGCAATCCGTACAACTAAAACCAGCCCTCGAGTTTCCCCGAGGTGGCACTGCAAGGGGCTCTAGTTTGGACCAACATCAGAGGAGCACTGGCCCGGGGGTTTAAATAAAGATGACCCTCGGGCTCTGGAAACCCAAGGGAAAAAGAGGCTAGGTGGCAAATGGTAAAACCAATGTTGGGAATTGTTGGAGGAGTTTTATTCAAGGCGAACTGTCAAGGGGTTCCCATTATAACCCAACCGTCTAAGGAACGCAAAATCAAGGAACATAACACCGGTATGACGGAAACTAGGGCGGCAAGAGTGGAACAAAACACCAGTCATAAGGCCGAGCCTTGCACCCTTTACCAAGTGTATAGATGCATTAAAATAGACAAGATATAATAATGATATTCCAACAATAAACATGTTCCAACAAGGAACAAACTCCAATCTTCACCTGCAACTAGCAGCGCTAAAAGAGGGGTTGAGCAAAGAGGTAACATAGCCAAACAACGGTTTGCTAGGACAAGGTGGGTTAGCGGTTTGACATGGCAATATGGGAGGCATGATAAGCTAGTAGTAGGTATCGTAGCATAGGCATAGCAATAGAGCGAGCATCTAGCAAGCAAAGATAGAAGTGATTTCGAGGGTATGGTCATCTTGCCTACAAAGTTCTCCGAGTTGACGTTAGCTTGATCCTCGTAAACGTACTCAACGGGTTCCTCGATCACGTACTCGTCTCCCGGCTCTACCCAAGCAAGAACAACAAGCAAAGGGAGACACAATCAACCACGTGCAATGCACAAACAACATGATGCAAAACATGGCATGGTATGTGAGATGCGATATGCGATGCATATGCATGTTTCGGAAAGGAAAGATTGAACCTGGCCTCAACTTGGAAAACCAAGAGTGCCACTAGAAAGATGAGTTGATTTCGGTCGAAATCGATATAAAGATCACCGGAATTGGATGCACGGTTTGCAAATGGCAAGCAAAACAAATATGGCACCGATCTGCGATTAACAGCACGAGGCCATATAAATGCATCAAGAACAACAAGCTACTGCACTCTAACATAACAACAAAATACATGGCAGGGATCCACTCAAGATGCTTGACAAAAGATGAACACTGAGCTACGGCTAATTCACTCAATAGCAGGTTCAAACAAGCATGGCAAAAGTGCAAAAGATATCAGGTTACAAACTTAGTGAAAATAACATGTCAGGAATTTAACATCAGGAAGCAAAGTTTAGAGCAATATAACAACATGCTACAGGAACATATCATGGCAAAGAAAGGCATGGCATGAAGCTACTCAAAGCATACAACAAAAGTGCCTTACTAACCATCAGCCAAAAGGGATCAGAAAATACAATGGCAACCATGTGAACATAGCAATTATCGTTAATAGATTCAGACTTGGTAGAAAACTGGAACATGGCAAAACAGATATTAAGTAGGCATGTTTACGAGCTCGATGCACTCACCACAAGGCATTGCAGGACAAACTAATCATACACCTAGCAAGTAGATGTAGGGACCCCGATTCTAAGTCACACCGATCTAGTATGTAACACCTCATATCACTTTGCGGCCTCACGCACGGTATTCCCACGGGTGTCGCCTTACCATGGCCCGGGACTATTTGCGCCTTTTGGCTCACGTATATGATAGTGTCACTAGCATCCATATGACAGAGAACCTGGGCCGACATGACTAGTCGTGAACCCAAAGTGGCACTAACTTACGGGGACAGGCATACATGAATCAACATCGAGCATGTCGGTCAGCAGTGTGCGAATCCGGGCTGTAGCATTGGGCTAATAGGACTCCGGCGAACCGGGCTATAGCAGGCTAGGCAGGACTCCAGATGTCACTGCGTGACATTTCCCCGAAGGGATAGACACATGAACGAAGTGAATCACATGCCGGCCAGTCTAAGTGTTCCGGAGCAGTAGTGCTGAGCTAGCAGGACTCCGGGTAAACCGGGCTGTAGCGGACTACCATGGCTCAGTGGAAGCACTAGACTACATTTCCCCATAAGAGAGGCTACCAAGGATAAACAACTAGGTTGTCGGATCCCACACATAGCAATACACGTCACACGTACGCATAACATGCAAGTATGTGTTGTATAACATGGCATCACAACATAACGCAAACTCATATAGATAAAGGCCCAAAAGAGCCACATAGCATTAAATACAAACAGGGGTCACATGACCCATCATTCAGAGCATACAAGCAACGGAAGCATTACATGTCTGAGTACAGATAACTACAAAAGAAAAAGGCTGAGAAGCCTGACTATCTACAAGTCCCTCCCAAGGGTACAAGATCATAGCTGAGGTAACAAGCTACTCGTCGAAGTCCAAGCGGTACTACTAGTGAGACCGATGTCTCACCTGCAAAACATACATAAAGCAAATGTGAGTACAAAGGTACTCAGCAAAACTTAGATCAGATCCTATCATACATGCATTTGTATCAAGAAGGTAATGTGGGGTTTAGTTGCAGCAAGCCAGCTTTGACTCAGTGGCTATCCTGTTCTACGACAACGAGAAACTTCTTTGAGGTGAGGCAGCGCACACGAGTCCACTAATCACCACATCAATACACTACTATGGATTCATCCTCGTCTCCTTATGAAAAGGCCATCCAAAGCACTCACACTTGCCTTGAACATTTTAGAGTATCCACTTTAAGTTGTCTATGTACCACGTAAGCATCCAAGAAGTCCATAACCGCGGACCCGGCTATTCGAATAGATCATGATAACCCTGCAGGGGTGTACTTCTTCACACACGCCTTCGCCACTTACCGCCATGTACACGTCATGTATCTCGACAACCTTCAAGCAGAAGCCTGGCGAGGGAGTCGGCCACGACCTGACTAACCACACAAGACTCTAGTCCAGGTTTATCACCTATTCGGGTTCCATCCGCAAGGAGATCCGGCCGGGGTGTCACTCACGGTCCCAAATGATGTGTGCAGGGTTCCCAAGCCCACCTCGCCGGATGGATCTACGCTTGGTACACCGTGCCACTTGTGCCTAGTCTGTCCAAGCCCACCTGGCCGGGTGCCACTTGGTAGACTACTAACACTACCTACAAACACCAAAAACTATTTGCAACTCCTGGACAGAGATCAAGTTGGCTAATAAGTCGAGAGGGGCACTTAAGCATTCCAATGTGTGGTAGTAGCTAGTCATTGGAAAACATACACAGAACTCAGTGCTTAAGGACGGTTCCAGTGAGACAACCCACCATGTACTCCTACATGGCCTCTCACCGCTACCTTTACCAAATCGTGTTCACACGCTTAACTTTTAGCACCAAAACATATCGTAACACTCCAATTCATTCCCGATGAATCAGACCTGACATACTCTAAGCAATAGCAGGCAATGTAGGGTAGGAACACAACATGGCTCAATCAACTCCTACACATGCTAGTGGGTTTTAACTATTTACTGTGGCAATGACAGGTAATGCAGAGGAATGGGTTCAACTACCGCATCATAAAGTAGCAGTTGAATCGTTGTTGTCCTAATGCAATAAATGAGAGCAGGAGCGAGAGAGTAGGATCATATAGGAATGAACAAGGGGGTTTGCTTTCCTGGTAGATCAACATGGGGGCACTGCTCCATAGACAGGTACTCTCGAAAACTCCTCAAAGCAGGACCTATCGAGAAGAACGGTGCCGGCAATCAATACACAAGCATATGCAACAATATGATGCATGATCATGGCATGTAGATGTGATGTTGTTTGAGCTAATGCAGCTAGCATAAATTTGGATGAAGTCCATTTGAACCAAGAATTCAAATGCAACTCCAAGTTAAGTCTTTATAAATGCCATAAGTGTGTTTTCATATATACAACATGTATAGGTTGGTTTGTCATGCATGAAAATGGTATAGATGGATAGATTGAATTTTTCTGATAATTTTTCATATATAAAATATTTCAATCTAAGCTACGGTTGAATTTCTATGAATTTTTGAAGTTTATATCAATTTCTGGATTTTCCTAATTTAATTTAAAACCAGAAAATGACATATTGCGTCAGCACAGCATCACGCCTATGTCAGTAGGTCAATGGCGCTGACCAAGTCAAACTTGACGTGTGGGGTTCACACGTCAGTGACTCAGTTAGTTAACAGGGGGGGTTTATTTAGTCTAATTAGGATTAGTGGGCGCCGGGCCCACTGGTCAGCGACTAACTAGCTAACTAACCTAGGTTAATTAGTGTTAAACTAATACTAACTAAAATGTCAGGGGGTGGCCCACGCATCAGTGACACAAGGGGGAAGGTCAAACCCCGGCCAGCGGGGTCAAATCCACCGGCGACTCGACGCCGGCGAGACTAGACGCGGCGGAGGGCCTCGGATTTGGTCCTCCGGTGACCAAAAGGGCCACGGAGACCATCTCCGAGGAGCTGGTGCTCGCGCGCATCTAGTGGAGGCGACGGGAGGACGCGGGGTGGCCGGAACTCGCTGGAGCGGAGCTCGCAGCGGCGGCCGGAGCACGGCTCCAAGTGGGAAGTGGCTGCAGGGCACGACAGGAGCTGCGGTTGGCGGTGTTGGCCTTCTGGGAGGCTGCTGAGCGCGGTGGCAGGTGCAGGCGCGGGCCGCGGTGGCTCTGGCCACGACGGTGAGGATCCACGGCTGCGCGACCGCTCGGGTCCGGTGGTTAGTACGGCTACGGCGCGCGAGTGACAAAATGGAGAGGGGGAAACGACGGCGGGGCTCACAACGGATCCGTCAGAGGCTTCAGCGAGCCCGGGGAGGTCCAACACGGGCGGAACGGCGACGAGGATCTATGGCGGCCGGAGGTGAAGACGACGGCGATGGCGGCTCTTCAGGGCTTCCCGCGTTGCGTGGCTCGACGGAGAGGTAGCAGACGGCGGCGCGGAGCTTGTAGACACGGAGAGAGGGCGAGGGGAAGGCGGTGGCTAGGGCAACGGCGAGCGGCGGCGACGGCAGCGCTCGGGCGGGTGAGAGAGAGTTAGCGGCAGAGGAGGGGAGGCCACGGGAGAGAGTGAGAGAGGTGCGTGGTGGCGCGTGGCGTCGTCCAGGGTGTCCAGGGCGACGGGGGAGTGAGGCAGGCAGACAGGAGGTGGCCGGACGCGTGCGTGCACGCCGCGAGCACACGCCCCTGTCCTCCTGGCGGGAGGTGGAGGACGACTAGCACTGGCCAGTCGGCTGGGCCGGCCTGTTGGGCCACTGGGCTGCCAGGCTGCACAGGGAGGTAAGTGCAGGTAAGGTTTTTCCAATTTTGTTTTCTTTTCTATTTTCTGGCATTTGTTTTCTGATTTAGTAAAATACGAAACCAATTTATT
Organism: Triticum urartu; assembly: GCF_003073215.2. Taxonomy (NCBI): domain Eukaryota; kingdom Viridiplantae; phylum Streptophyta; class Magnoliopsida; order Poales; family Poaceae; genus Triticum; species Triticum urartu. Next base: position 330,154,368 of record NC_053028.1, on the reverse strand, counting down.
TCCTTATGCCAATTTTTGTAGGAGCTAATGGTATTATTCCAGAGTTCCTCCATAACTAGCATAATTTTTGGACATATATTATACATATAACATATATATATCCAATGCAAATAATTATTGCATTAATTCCAAAAGGCCAAAATAAATACTTATGAGCTCCTGAAAATGTTGGTTTGATTTTTATCTCTGTCCAAGATTTTCAGAGAGCAACATGAGCATTTTCTTGGACCTTTTTGGAGCAATTTTATTTGAGTTATTTCCAGAAATAATTTCTGAGGGTTTCACAAATCCCCATTTCAAATTTAAAAGGAATTTAAACATGATGCACACATGATGTGACAACTCGCCCCCACTCGAAAGAATCTCGTCCCGAGATTCAGGAGTCGGCGGAAAGAAAGCGGGGTACTCAAGTCGAAGACGATCTTCTCGCTCCCAGGTAGCTTCTCCCTCGGAATGATGAGACCACTGAACCTTGAGAGACTTCATGTTATGACGTCGGGTGACACGCTCTGCTTGATCAAGGATGCAAACAGGGTACTCTTGATATGTGAGGTTATCTTGGAGATCAAGTGTTTCGTGGTCCACTCCATGGATGGGATCCGAGAAGCAACGCCTGAGTTGAGAGACGTGGAAGACATCATGTACTCGGGAAAGATGTGGGGGTAGTTCCAACTGGTAGGCAACCTCTCCTCGTTTAGCGAGAATGCGAAAAGGACTAATGTAACGAGGAGCCAACTTGCCCTTGATACCGAAATGATGGGTACCCTTCAAAGGGGTAACCCAAAGGTAAGCTTTGTCGCCAACTTCATAAGCCACTTCCTTATGACTACGGTCATATTGGCTCTTTTGACGAGATTGGGCTGTTTTCAAATTCTCACGAATGATGCGAACTTGCCCTTCTGCCTCCTGGATCATATCCGGTCCACAGAATTGTCTTTCACCGGTTTCTGACCAGTTCAAAGGTGTTCGACATCTTCATCCATACAGAACCTCAAAAGGAGCTTTCTTGAGGCTGGATTGGTAGCTATTGTTATAAGCAAACTCGGCGAAGGGAAGACACTTCTCCCAATCCATATCGAAAGAGATGAGACAAGCTCTAAGCATGTCTTCGAGAATTTGGTTGACCCTTTCCACCTAACCACTTGATTGAGGGTGGAAAGCAGTACTGAAGGAAAGATGGGTGCCCATGGCAGTTTGGAAACTCTCCCACAAATGAGAAGTGAAAAGACTACCACGGTCTGAATTGATCTCTAGTGGGACACCATGAAGTGAAACTATTCGAGAAATATATAAGTCAGCGAGCTGACTAGCGGTGATACTCTCTCGAACAGGTAGGAAGTGAGCCACTTTGGAAAGACGATCAATGACTACGAAGATAGCATTATTCCCACTCTTGGTCCTGGGAAAGCCGGTGATGAAGTCCATACCAACTTTATCCCATTTCCACTCAGGAATAGCTAAAGGCTGAAGGGTGCCAGTGGGCCTTTGATGCTCTTCCTTAACGCGACGACAAACGTCGCAATTAGCAATAAACTGAGCAATTTCTCTCTTCATCCTAGTCCACCAGAACCTCTAGCGTAGGTCCTGATACATATTAGTACTACCGGGATGAATCGTGAGAGGAGATTCATGTGCCTCCTTAAGAATCAGTTGTCGCAGATGTTGATTCTTGGGAACCACCAAGCGATTCTCAAAGAAAACAACACCTCGATCATCCATAGAGAAACATCCACCAACTCCCTTCTTAATGTTTCTCTTGATGCGGATAACACCCCTATCAAACTTCTGATCAGTAATGATCTGATCCTCAAGGGTAGGTTTCGCCACCAAGGTAGAAAGGAATCCGTGAGGAGTAATGTGAAGGTTTAGCTTTACATAATTCCTCATGGAGAAGTGGTTGGCCCTGTTGCAACATGAGATTGTTGCAATAGGACTTACGACTTAGTGCATCAGCCATGACATTGCCCTTGCCTGGGGTGTAGGTAATCCCTAAGTCGTAATCTAAGATCAACTCCAACCAACATCTTTGCCTAAGGTTCAAATCTGGTTGGGTGAAGATATACTTAAGACTCTGGTGATCGGTGTAAATCCGCAACGTTTACCAAGAAGGTAATGTCGCCATGTCTTAAGCGCATAGACTACGACTGCAAGCTCTAGATCATGTGTAGGATAATTCTCCTCATGTGGATGCAACTGTCTAGATGCATAGGCAATCACATGACGATCCTGCATAAGAATGCAACCTAGTCCCTGTCATGAGGCGTCGCAGTAGATAACAAAGTCTTTAGTGAAATCCGGTGGCACAAGTATGGGAGCAGAAGTCAGGCATCTTTTCAGTTCCTGAAAACTGTGCTCACACTGTGGGGAACACTCAAACTTTTTATCTTTCTTGAGAAGTTCCGTGAGAGGTATCGCCACTTTGGAGAAGTTCTCAACGAAACGGTGACAATAACTGGCTAGACCAAGAAAACTCCTAACTTGTTTAACTGTTTCATGTGGAGTCCAATCAAGAACGGCTTGAACTCTCTCGGGACTGACAGCAATGCCCTTACCAGATATCACGTGGCCTAGATAGGTCACTTCTGGCAACCAAAATTCGCACTTGGAGAACTTGGCATAAAGGCGGTGCTCTTTGAGTTTCTCTAACACAAGTCTAAGATGTTCGGCGTGCTCTTCCTCGTTCTTCGAGTAAACAAGAATATCATCAAGGTAAACCACGGCGAACTTATCTAAGTACTCCATGAAGATCAAGTTCATCAAGCGGGAGAATGTAGCTGGAGCATTGGTTAGACCAAAGGACATGACGGTGTACTCGTACTGGCCATAACGAGTGACAAAAGCCGTCTTAGGAATGTCCCCATTTCTGATCTTGATTTGGTGGTAGCCTAACCTCAAATCCATCTTGGAAAAGACTGAGGATCTAGCGAGCTGATCATATAGATCGTTGATCCTGGGGAGCGGATACTTGTTCTTTATCATGACCAAATTAACGGGACGATAATCTACAATCATCCGGTCCGTACCATCCTTCTTCTTGACGAAGAGAACTGGGCAAACCCAAGGAGAAGAACTAGGATGGATGAAACCCTTTTGCTAGGACTCATCAAGTTGTTTCTTTAGCTCAACTAGCTCTAAGGGTGCCATCTTGTAAGGTCTCCTAGAAATTGGGGCGGTCCCGGGGATAAGATCTATGACAAACTCTACATCTCTGTCAGGTGGAACACCTGGCAGTTCCTCTGGAAAGACATCCGGAAAATCACGGACTACCAGGATATCTTCAAGGTCAGGAAGAGGGCTGGCATTAAAAGAATAGAGTTGACGCTTTGCAATTTTGGTGGAGACAGTGACTATCTTGCCAGAGGGGTGTGTGAGCTGAACAGACCTAAGTGCAGATCGGAAGAGCTGTGGCATAATGAGCTTTCATCCAGTCCATACCCAAGATGATGTTTATATCTGAAGACTTAAGGGATATCAAGGAAGCTAGGAATACAAGTCTGTCAACATGTATTTCATTGCCATAACTTATCCTAGAAGTTTGCCACTTGGATCCAGGAGTTTGAATGAGTAGTGGGGAGGGCATATCACAAAATGACATGTCGTGCAAGAGGGCATAACTTTCGGAAATGAAGGAGTGAGATGCTCCAGTATCGAATAGAACTGAAGCTGGATGACAGTTGACAAGGAGTGTACCAAGAACGACATCTGGATCATCATGAGCGTCTTTAGCTGAGACGTGATGCACATGTCCAAGTTCAGTGGGAGCTGACTTGGCACTGATCATCTGGTGTGATGGCTTACTACCACGGCCAATAGACTTCTCGGTCTGGGGTGGAGCAACACGGGTTTGAGTGCAAATACGGGCAATGTGGCCTGGCTCTCCGCACTTGTAACAAATCTTGGAGGTAGGACATGGACCCGCATTGACAAGTGGTCTACCAATAGGCATGGGTGTAGCATACCGTTGAACTGGGTGAGGTGCCACACAAGAAGGCCTCGGTGTATAACCGGGTGGAAGAGCGGAGTTCGGAACCCAAATCCGCCGCTTCTGAGAACTAGAACCGGAGGAAGAACCCAAATCACGGGTGTGCTTACAAGACTCCTCGTAAGTGAGTTGAGCTGTCTCTGCATTAATGGCCTTGTTCACAAGAGCCTGGAATGTATTGCAATGATGCAAGTGGAGATCATGACGCAACTTGGGGTTGAGACCCTTCCGGAACCTAGCCTGCTTCTTGGCGTCTATGGACACCTCTTCTGTAGCATAGCGAGCAAGGTTCTCAAACTCTCTACTGTAAGCATCAACAACCATCTTATCCTGGGTGAAACTACAGAACTCTTCTCTCTTGCAGTCAATGAGAGCCAGAGGGATGTGATGCTCGCGAAAATCCTCAATGAAATCTCTCCAGGTGGGTATCTGGCCAGCTGGAAGCATAGCCTCATAGTTTTGCCACCAAAGACTAGCAGGACCTTCCAGGTGATATGTAGCATAGGTGACCTTGTAATCTTCAGGTACGCTCGCGGAACATAGCTTGTGTGTGATACTACGGAGCCAGTCATCTGCATCGAGTGGTTCAATGGAATGATGGAAGGTAGGTGGTTTCAGACCAATGAAATCATAGATGGTCGCTGACTCTTTGCACTGGGGTGTGGTGTTCTCCTCAATACGTGCTAACAAGCGGTTAGACTCACGCTTGTTCCTCTCCATCTCTAACATGAACTCGGCCAACGAAGACTGATCGGGAGGATCCTCATCCCTACCATCTCCGTGGTTCCGACTATGAGCAACATAACTTCGGTTAACTGACGACATCCTGAAGAACCAACCAAGGAAACAAGGATGGATTCAACATCATCATAAGGATGTAGAATATAGTACAAGTAAAATACTATCTCTTGAACTCCTAGGACAATTCCGGAAGCATAACGGCAGTAAAATTCTCAAAATGAGACATTCTGCAAAAGACGGGGTAGCACCAAACTCAACATCATCACTCAAGGTTCTGAGATATTACTAAACAAGCTACACCGGAGGTACTCGAACTGGAATATGACTCTGATCAACCAATCCTAAGAGACTACGGAGTAGTAACACGTGATCCTGATAGACAGAAGAGAAAGCCTAGTTCCTTAGCCCTATAGGAAAGATAGGATGACTCAGATCAGAAGGGCAAGAGGTGAAAGGAGTAAAAAGAGCCTTACGTTCCCTTCCACAATCAATTCCCCTATATAGCTAAAGAATTTCTAGACCCAACTTCGACCAGGTTGGCTTGGTAATCCTATAGGCAGTCAGGCTCTGATACCAAAGCTGTCGGGACCCCGATTCTAAGTCACACTGATCTAGCATGTAACACCTCATATCACTTTGTGGCCTCACGCACGTTATTCCCACGGGTGTCGCCTTACCATGGCCCGGGACCGTTTGCGCCTTTTGGCTCACGTATATGATAGTGTCGCTAGCATCCATATGACAGAGAACCCGGGACGACATGACTAGTCATGAACCCAAAGTGGCACTAACTTATGGGGACAGGCATACATGAATAAACATCGAGCATGTCGGTCAGCAGTGTGCGAATCCGGGCTGTAGCACTGGGCTAACAGGACTCCGGCGAACCGGGCTATAGCAGGCTAGGAAGGACTCCGGATGTCACCGCGTGACATTTCCCCGAAGGGACAGACACAGGAACGAAGTGAATCACATGCCGGCAAGTCTAAGTGTTCCGGAGCAGTAGTGCTGGGCTAGCAGGACTCTGGGTAAACCAGGCTGTAGCGGACTACCATGGCTCAGTGGAAGCACTAGACTACATTTCCCCATAAGAGAGGCTACCAAGGATAAACAACTAGGTTGTCGGATCCCACACATAGCAATACACGTCACACGTACGCATAACATGCAAGTATGTGTTGTACAACATGGCACAAACTCATATAGATAAAGGCCCAAAAGAGCCACATAGCATTAAATACAAACAGGGGGTCACATGACCCATCATTCAGAGCATACAAGCAACGGAAGAATTACATGTCTGAGTATAGACAACTACAAAAGAAAAAGGTTGAGAAGCCTGACTATCTACAAGTCCCTCCCAAGGGTACAAGATCGTAGCTGAGGTAACAAGCTACTCGTCGAAGTCCAAGCTGTACTACTAGTGAGACAGATGTCTCACCTGCAAAACATAAATAAAGCAAACGTGAGTACAAAGGTACTCAGCAAGACTTACATCAGATCCTATCATACATGCATTTGTATCAAGAAGGTAATGTGGGGTTTAGTTGCAGCAAGCCAGCTTGGACTCAGTGGCTATCCTGTTCTACGACAACGAGAAACTTCTTTGAGGTGAGGCAGCGCACACGAGTCCACTAATCACCACATCAATACACTACTATGGATTCATCCTCGTCTCCTTACGAGAAGGCCATCCATAGCACTCACACTTGTCTTGAGCATTTTAGAGTTCCACTTTATGTTGTCTATGTACCACGTAAGCATCCAAGAAGTCCATAACCGCGGACCCGGCTATTCGAATAGATCATGATAACCCTATAGGGCTGTACTTCTTCACACACGCTTTCGCCACTTACCGCCATGTACACGTCATGTATCTCGACAACCTTCAAGAGGAAGCCTGGGGAGGGAGTCGGCCACGACCTGACTAACCACAGAAGACTCTAGTCCAGGTTTATCGCCTATTCGGGTTCCATCCGCAAGGAGATCGGGCTGGGGTGTCACTCACGGCCCCAAATGATGTGTGCAGGGTTCCCAAGCCCACCTCGCCGGATGGATCTACCCTTGGTACACCATGCCACTTGTGCCTAGTCTTTCCCAAGCTCACCTGGCCGGGTGCCACTTGGTAGACTACTAACACTACCTACAAACACCAGAAACTATTTGCAACTCCTGGAAAGAGATCAAGTTGGCTAATAAGTCGAGAGGGGCACTTAAGCATTCCAATGTGTGGTAGTAGCTAGTCATTGGACAACATACAAGGAACTCAGTGCTTAAGGACGGTTCCAGTGAGACAACCCACCATGTACTCCTACATGGCCTCTCACCGCTAACTTTACCAAATCGTGTTCACACGCTTAACTCTCAGCACCAGAACATATCATAACACTCCAATTCATTCCCGATGAATCAGACCTGACATCTTCGTCCATACAGAAACTCAAAAGGAGCTTTCTTGAGGCTGGATTGGTAGCTATTGTTATAAGCAAACTCGGCGAAGGGAAGACACTTCTCCCAATCCATACCGAAAGAGATGAGACAAGCTCTAAGCATGTCTTCGAGAATTTGGTTGACCCTTTCCACCTGACCACTTGATTGAGGGTGGAAAGCGGTACTGAAGGAAAGATGGGTGCCCATGGCAGTTTGGAAACTCTCCCACAAATGAGAAGTGAAAAGACTACCACGATCTGAATTGATCTCTATTGGGACACCATGAAGTGAAACTATTCGAGAAATATATAAGTCAGCGAGCTGACTAGCGGTGATACTCTCTCGAACAGGTAGGAAGTGAGCCACTTTGGAAAGACGATCAATGACTACGAAGATAGCATTATTCCCACTCTTGGTCCTGGGAAAGCCGGTGATGAAGTCCATACCAACTTTATCCCATTTCCACTCAGGAATAGCTAAAGGCTGAAGGGTGCCAGTGGGCCTTTGATGCTCTTCCTTAACGCGACGACAAACGTCGCAATTAGCAATAAACTGAGCAATTTCTCTCTTCATCCTAGTCCACCAGAACCTCTAGCGTAGGTCCTGATACATATTAGTACTACCGGGATGAATCGTGAGAGGAGATTCATGTGCCTCCTTAAGAATCAGTTGTCGCAGATGTTGATTCTTGGGAACCACCAAGCGATTCTCAAAGAAAACAACACCTCGATCATCCATAGATAAACATCCACCAACTCCCTTCTTAATGTTTCTCTTGATGCGGATAACACCCCTATCAAACTTCTGATCAGTAATGATCTGATCCTCAAGGGTAGGTTTCGCCACCAAGGTAGAAAGGAATCCGTGAGGAGTAATGTGAAGGTTTAGCTTACATAATTCCTCATGGAGAAGTGGTTGGCCCTGTTGCAACATGAGATTGTTGCAATAGGACTTACGACTTAGTGCATCAGCCATGACATTGCCCTTGCCTGGGGTGTAGGTAATCCCTAAGTCGTAATCTAAGATCAACTCCAACCAACATCTTTGCCTAAGGTTCAAATCTGGTTGGGTGAAGATATACTTAAGACTCTGGTGATCGGTGTAAATCCGCAACGTTTACCAAGAAGGTAATGTCGCCATGTCTTAAGCGCATAGACTACGACTGCAAGCTCTAGATCATGTGTAGGATAATTCTCCTCATGTGGATGCAACTGTCTAGATGCATAGGCAATCACATGACGATCCTGCATAAGAATGCAACCTAGTCCCTGTCATGAGGCGTCGCAGTAGATAACAAAGTCTTTAGTGAAATCCGGTGGCACAAGTATGGGAGCAGAAGTCAGGCATCTTTTCAGTTCCTAAAAACTGTGCTCACACTGTGGGGAACACTCAAACTTTTTATCTTTCTTGAGAAGTTCCGTGAGAGGTATCGCCACTTTGGAGAAGTTCTCAACGAAACGGTGACAATAACTGGCTAGACCAAGAAAACTCCTAACTTGTTTAACTGTTTCATGTGGAGTCCAATCAAGAACGGCTTGAACTCTCTCGGGACTGACAGCAATGCCCTTACCAGATATCACGTGGCCTAGATAGGTCACTTCTGGCAACCAAAATTCGCACTTGGAGAACTTGGCATAAAGGCGGTGCTCTTTGAGTTTCTCTAACACAAGTCTAAGATGTTCGGCGTGCTCTTCCTCGTTCTTCGAGTAAATAAGAATATCATCAAGGTAAACCACGGCGAACTTATCTAAGTACTCCATGAAGATCAAGTTCATCAAGCGGGAGAATGTAGCTGGAGCATTGGTTAGACCAAAGGACATGACGGTGTACTCGTACTGGCCATAACGAGTGACAAAAGCCGTCTTAGGAATGTCCCCATTTCTGATCTTGATTTGGTGGTAGCCTAACCTCAAATCCATCTTGGAGAGCTGATCATACAGATCGTTGATCCTCGGGAGCGGATACTTGTTCTTTATCATGACCAAATTAATGGGACGATAATCTACAACCATCCGGTCCATACCATACTTATGAGCTCCTGAAAATGTTGGTTTGATTTTTATCTCTGTCCAAGATTACCAGAGAGCAACATGAGCATTTTCTTGGACCTTTTTGGAGCAATTTTATTTGAGTTATTTCCAGAAATAATTTCTGAGGGTTTCACAAATCCCCATTTCAAATTTAAAAGTAATTTAAACATGATGCACACATGACTAGCTAGTCTAGGTCATACCAGAACTAGGGATGTGACAGTAGACATGGCATATAAGCTAAACATGGCAAGAACAACAACATAGCTTGCATGGATCAACTACAACAAGCTCGGCGAAAATGCTTAACACGTAAACAATCTGCCAGGAACATTTTAGAGCAAAAGTAGAGCTCGATTGAGTCAAGCTAGGGTGCTCCATAATTGCAAACAAAGACATGGATGGGTAGAGCACAACAATATCTACAAAACATCCTTACTGATCATGCTCAAAAGAGGCATGGATCACTCGTTAGCAACATGAATACATGGCATAAAAATATTAATAGGGCAAAGACTTAGAAGATTTCTAAGTCCCTAAAATCAGCAACATTACGAGGGCTACTTTGCATGCTTGTGCTAGTCACCACAGAGATCACAAAAATACATGGCATACACCCCTGTAAAGATGGCATGGCATACTTCAAAACTGTAGGATCGGAAGTATGTATAGAGGGGGGGGGGGTGATTAGACTACTTGACCAAATAAAAATCTAGCCTTTTCCCAATTTTAGTTCTTGGCAGATTTTAGCTATCTTAGCACAAGTCAAGCAATCTCCACACAATTCAAGCAAGCATGCAAAAGAGTATATGAGCAGTGGAAAGTAAAGCATGAAACTTGCAAGAATGTAAAGGGAAGGGTTTGGAGGATTCAAACGCAATTGGAGACACGAATGTTTTTGTCATGGTTCTGATAGGTGGTGATATTGTACATCCACGTTGATGGAGACTTCAACCCACGGAGGGTAACGGTTGCGCGAGTCCACGGAGGGCTCCACCCACGAAGGGTCCACGAAGAAGCAACCTTGTCTATTCCATCACGGCCGTCGCCCACGAAGGACTTGCCTCACTAGCGGTAGATCTTCACGAAGTAGGCGATCTCCTTGCCCTTACAAACTCCTTGGTTCAACTCCACAATCTTGTCGGAGGCTCCCAAGTGACACCTAGCCAATCTAGGAGACACCACTCTCCAAGAAGTAACAAATGGTGTGTTGATGATGAACTCCTTGCTCTTGTGCTTCAAATGATAGTCTCCCCAACACTCAACTCTCTCTCACAGGATCTGGATTTGGTGGAAAGAAGATTTGAGTGGAAAGCAACTTGGGAAGGCTAGAGATCAAGATTCATATGGTTGGAATGGAATATCTTGACCTCAACAAAAGTGTAGGTGGTTCTCTCTCAGAAAATGTGTATTGGAAGTGTAGTTATGTTCTGATGGCTCTCTCCACAAATGAAGAGTGGGTGGAGGGGTATATATAGTATCCACACAGAATCTAACTGTTACACACAATTTGCCAAACTTGGTGGGACCGAATGGTTAAACTCGGTCGGACCGATTCAGCAAACCTAGTGACCGTTAGGATTTTCAGTGGGACTGAGATGCAACTCGGTAGGAATGATATGGTTAGGGTTAGGGCATAACGTAATCTCGGTGTGAACGATTACACAAACTCGGTGGGACTGATTTTGGTAATAAGCTAACTAGAGAGTTGGTCAGGTAAACTCGGTGGGACCGATTCGCTCATCTCGGTGAGACCGAAATGTTACAAAAGGGAAATAGAGAGTTTACATTGCAATCTCGGTGGGACCGATCGCTCATCTCGGTAAGACCGAAACGTTACGAAGGGAAACAAAGAGATTACAATCCCATCTCGGTGAGACCGAGATCCCTATCGGTGAAACCGAATTGCTAGGGTTTGTGGCAGTGGCTATGACATTGGAAACTCGGTGGCGCCGGATAGAAAGAACCGGTGGGGCCAAGTTTGACTTTTGGTTTAGGTCATATGTGGATGTGGGAAGGTAGTTGAGGGTTTTGGAGCATATCACTAAGCACTTTGAGCAAGCAAGCCATTAAGCAACACCTCATCCCTCCTTGATAGTATTGGCTTTTCCTATAGACTCAATGTGGTCTTGGATCACTAAAATATAAAATGTAAAGTCTTGATCTTGAAGCTTGAGCCAAACTTTTTGTCCTTAGAATTTTGAGGGATCCACTTTCCTCATCCATGCCATGCCATTAATTGAGCTTTTCCTGAAATATTAATCTTGGAATAATGTTAGATCAATGAGCTATATGTTGTTAGGAATTACCAAAACCACCCGGGGATAGTTGCACTTTCAATCTCCCCCCTTTTTGGTAATTGATGACAACATATAGATCAAAGCTTCGACAAATAATAATAAGAGTGAAAGATATTGTCGCTTCGAGAAGTATGTGAAAAGCAAGAGCTCCCCCTAAATTTGTGCATATCTTAAGATTTGCTTTGGACTGCAAATGCACAATGAGTTAGGATCTTGGGTTACTCTTCCATGTCACATACATCTTGGTGGAGCGCTCAAAATGATAAGAATTAAATACATGCACTCATCACCAAGCAAAGTGAATGATCATATAAGGATAAGTAAGATAATATCATCCAACAAGCATAAGTGTAGCTTATGATCAACCACATGATCATAAATGTCTCACAGATAATAGCATAGTATCTCAAGCAATCAAAAGCAAAAAAAGTTCAACCACCAAAGCAAGAGAGAATAAAAAGCAGCGCTCTCTCTCGAAGCCTATGATCTATACATTTTTCTCCCCCTTTGGCAACAAGTTACCAAAAAGTTCATAGAAAATGCATAGCACTAGAACGTCTCTCAGGCTTGGTCTTCAGGTGGTGGTGTCTGGAGAACTCCAAGGACGAAGGCTTCAGTCGAAGTAGACGGAGCTGATGGGGTAGGTGCTGGAGCTGGTGGCACTGGAGCTGTAGCTGGTGCAGATGAAGTGGCTCTAGTGTCTGGTACAGGCACTGCAGCAGATCTCTGAGCTCGAGGCACTCTGGCAAATGCATCAGTGGTTGTCTTGCCCTTCCTCTCCTGCATGTCATCCTGTAGCTGCTCCACAACAGACTGAATCTCAGTTACTTTGACATCTAAATCATAGAATTTTTGTTCCACGATTCTTTCCAGGCTCTCCTGGTTTTGAGTTAGGGTGGCCAACCCCTTCTCAATCCTCAGAGATGATGCTACCAAGTAACCAAGCTGGTCCTGCTTGCTTTTCAAAAAGTACTCAGATGCCTCCTCTTGAGTTGGCATCTTGGCAGCCTTCTCTCTCTTTGCCTTCTCCTTCTTTGCTTGTGCTTGCATTGAGGAGGGTTCGTCTTCATTCATCACAACTTGGTTGTCCTCGAAGTCAGGATAGATAGGCAAGTGTTCCTTATCCAACAAGTATGTGCCTGTGCCCATCTTTGAGTTTATCAACTCCTGGATTTGTGGGGCATATCCACAACTTCTTTTCTGGTCAGCTGCTGTCCTCTTGATAGTCTCAACTATAAGGCTCATGACCTTGAACTTCTGTGGCACATCAAATATATGTAGCAAGTTAATTGCATGCCCTCTGATCATGTTGTGGTCACCTGACTTGGGCAAAAGAGTGTGCCTTAGGATCCAGTTGCTCGTTGGCAGTCCTGACAGAAGAAAATGGACTGACCCAAACTTGAATGTTTCAAGGGCATCTTCAGGAATCTCCTTGTACATCTGTGACATAGAATTGTGATCCATCTTTTTCTTGGCATAAACATCCAAGTCATCTTCACTTTCCTTTGGGGCATTGATCAGATTGGCCCATTCCTCAATAGTTGATTGGTACCTTGTACCTTCAGACATCCATACTATCCTGCCATCTGGATAGAAGTGTGTTGTGGAGTAGAATTGCATTATGAGCTCCTCATTCCACTTTGTGAGCTTCTGCCCAACAAAGTCTGCAACTCCACAAGCACGGAAGCTGTCAAACACACCAGGATAGTGTTCCTCATTTTCCTTCATGTAGGTCCAGTTGACCCACCTCATATCACACACTATAGGCTTCTTGTCCAACAAAATTGTCTCATAGAAATCCTGTTGTTCCTTTGTGTGGAACCTATAATCAACAGCAGTCCTTCTCCTTGTAGCATATGGGTCTGTCTCTCTCCATTTCCTCAGTCCCGAGTCTCTCCTGATCTTCATGTTCTCAGCCACAGGATGAGCATCATTGTGGTCTGGAATTTTTGGCTTTAATTTTCTCAGAACATGCTCTTCATCTTCTTCTTCAGCAATAGTCTCAGGCACTGGGGCCTTGTTCTTCTCAGCAGCTGGTATGTTTCTGGTATTTCTCTTTGGTGTAGTCTTGGGCTTGGAGGCAGCTTTGGGTGCTTCTTTGGGCTTTGATGATGCATCCCCTATCCTGATAGCATCACCCATAAGCTTCTGTGCCTTGGGTGCTGGTGCAGCAACCTCTTCTTCCTCTTCTTCTTCCATCATGGAAGCTTTTCCAATCACTCTGGCCATGGTCTTCTTGACCCTTTCCTTCCTTTTCTTTCCTTCTGCAGCAGGCTCTTTGGGTTGAGATTCCAAAGATGCTTGAGAGGATGCTCTGGCCTTAGAAATTGGTTGTCTTCCTGCTGGCCTTTTGATCTTCATCCCTGGCTTAACTGCAGCTGAGCTGTACTCCTTCCTAACCACTTTCTTCTTTGATGTGGCTTCATCCTCAGTGGCCACATAGTCTTCATCCTCAGACTCTGAAGTTTTCTTCTTGCTTGCTCTAGTGGCAGCCTTTGGCAAATTGCTTGGGGTGCTCCTACTACCATCATCTGAACTGCTAGAGGGACTAGTGCCCTCACTCAGGTGAACCTGCTCCTCTGACCTGTTCTGGCTGTCACTCTAGTCAGACATGTTGCAAACACTGACAGCAGACCCTGTGAATAGATATAGATGAGATAGAGTGGATGAGCATCACAAAATACAGAGATTTTTGCAAAAGAATGAGTCAAAAACTTAGTTTTAGTTTTCCACAGAAAGAATTTCGGATCAACCGATTTGCAAACTCGGTGATACCGAAGCAGTTGTTCAAACCTAAACTAGTGAACTCGGTCAGACCGAGTCACAGTTCGATGGCACCGAGACTGCTAGGGTTTCACAAAGTCCTGAACTCGGTCACACCAATTTTCAATTCTCGGTCAGACCGAGAACCACATGTGCAATGGCCTTGGCCGAATCAGTGGAACCGAGTTCTGCAACCCGGTGGGTCTGAGATGGTTTCGGCGGAAACGTAAACCTAAATTTTCAATTCAACTCTAATCTACGGAGTGTTTTAACTGGATAGAAGCGTTTCAATTGTGGTAAGAATCATAATGAACACAATGTGCTAGGAATCGGACGGGGATAGCACTGTGATCGAGTCCATACCCTAGTTCGGCGGTGAACTCGCTACAGCGGCAACGGCGGGGAAGAATTCCGTTGACGGCGGCGGAGACTAGCGACAGGAGGCAGCTGGCGACGAGGAAGACGATCCGGAGACCCTGGAGGCAGAGCGAGCTATGCGCGGGCGAAGGGGTTTCAGAGAAATTTCGAAAATTTTGCCCGTGAGTATATATAGCCCGACCCTGTCGGTGTGACCGAGTGGAGCAACTCGGTGGCACCGAGATGCATAACTGTTGTCAGTTACAGCAACTCGGTGTGACCGAAAAGTTCAAATCGGTTGCACCGAGATTGAAAACCTCGATCGACTTAGTGATCCCGGTATGACCGAAATGGAGGAATCGGTCAGACCGAAACACACAAAGAAGTTTTGGAAGTTTAAGTCTATGACGAATCGGGGACTCCGAGTGCTCCTCACATAGAGTGGTTCGAATCTGACTTGATCAAATTTTGTGATGTAGCATGAACAAAGTTTGAGACGAGAAAAGCATAGATAGCTAGAGAGGGTTCTTAGGCATTCTTGTCCATCCACTTGGCAGAAGAAAAGAAACCAATCAATCAAAACAACAAGTGGATGTCCTCGAATGAGTAAAATATGCAATCAACATGCTCACACAATAAAATGGCAATTGAAATATGTGGCAAAGCATGCACAACCAATTCTAGCATCTATCAAACAATTTGCGATGACTAGGTCATCTATATATGAGTATATTGACTTAGGAGTCAAATGAGAACATTTGATCATAGGTCATACTCATCGTTTAAGCACAAGTGGGGTTACCACTTTTACATAAAGCATTGTTGTGTTCACACCATTAGAGTTGCTTTAGCTCAATTCTTAGAGTAAAGCTCCCCCTAGATGTGAGATCCCCCTAAGAGGGATGAACTAACCTTGGGTTTTGTCGATGATGACTTCATGTAGATGTTGAAGATGTGGATGCTCAATGTTGATGTAGATCATTTGGAGCTATCCATTGGAGTGAGTTGCACTTTCAATACCTACACGGGTTAGTCCCACAAGGAACAAACAAGGATATCCATAGACATAGAGTGATGCACACACAAGATGATGTCTATGAAAGCTTTTAGGTTACCTTGTCCCTTGTCTTACCAACAAGAGGGTTTGTGACTCCTTGAACTAGTGCAAGATGTGGAAGTTGACTTGTTCTTGCCAAGATGATAAGAGTGAAGTATGTTGGCGGAGTCACCCTCAAGAACTCTCTAGTTCTTCTTCTTCGGGATCCACACCATCTTGATGGGAATCCTCGGTGTTGTAGTTGTACTTGATGAAGTGGAACTTGAAGTAGTCTTGGGAACCCACTTGACCAAGGCCTTAGGAGCTTCTTCAAATGCATCAATTTCCTCTTGAAGCTTGTCTTTGCCTTTTTGCTTGTGGTCTTGTGGTGGAAGATCATCTTGAGCTTGTGTCCCTTGGAGATAAGTAGGATCATACTTATCTTGTTGAGGAACAAACTTCGTCTTGGGGTATTGATCTTCTTCCCACTCAACTCCATTGGCATTGAACTTTCGTTCAAAACCAACACCTTGATTCTTCCGGTGCCTTCCTTGCTTGCGTACAATTTCCTCGAATTGCTTACTTCCGGCAAGGCTCTTGTAAACACCTTTCTCTATAATTCCCTTCAACAAGCTATTTTCTTGCTCAAGTGTAACTTGGCTAAGAGAATCATTAGTGGAATCAAGAGAACTACTAGAAGCAACAATATTGGATTTAGCATGATTATTGTTACTACTAGAGGAAGAATCTTTCTTGTTCTTGTTACTAGACTTGACTTGAGGCATGTAAGTGGATAAGAGTAAACGCTTGGCAATGTAAGAAGAACTTTTCTTGCGAAGATCATCATTGATTGCTTTTAAGAACTCATGCTCTTGCTCAAGGTTGAGCTTTTCAAAGCGCAATTTCTCATGAGTCCTTAAAAGTTCTCGATGATCTCCTAAGATAGTTTCATGAGCTAACTTAAGAGTGTTTAGTTCTTTAGTTAGAGACTCAATCTTTTCCTTATCATTGTCATTCGTTTTATCTTGATTAGCATGATTAATTGACGTTTCATCATACTATTCATCCCTAGAGTTGTCAACAAGTAAATCATCATCACCTAACAAGTCATCTTCATCACTACTGTAATCAACATACTCGGGGTGTGATACCTTTGGGCCTTTAGCCATGAAGCATGTTCCAACTCCTTCATTTGGTGAGTCAAATATGTCGTAGGAGTTGGTTGTCACAAGTGCTAGACTGGCAACACCTTCATCTTGAGTATATTCGGAGTCGGAGTGATAGCTTCTCTCGGAGTGGTTGTCGGAGTCGGAGCCGGATACCCATTCACCAACATGAGCTTGATGTCTTTGTTTTGTGTAGCTCCTTGATGGCTTGTCCTTTCTTTCTGAATCCTTGCTTTTCCGTGAGGGTCTTCGTTCATAACGATCATCTCTACTCCTTCTTTCTCTAGATGGTGATTCTTCTCTTCTACTTATTCTCTTGGGAGAATCTTCTCTTCTCTTGTAGGGGGCTGTACACTCATTGGAATAGTGTCCGGGCCTTCCACAATTGTAGCAGTTTCGCTCTCGACTAGAAGATCTTTTGTCATTGTAGGACCTTGATTTGGAGCTTCTCTCTTTGCTTCTACTCTTGTAGAACTTATTGAAGTTCTTCACCATTAAGCTCAATTCTTCATTGAAGGTTTGTTTCTCACTCGATAAATGTGGGGGCTTCACATGAGGCTTTGTAAGCACCACTTGATTTGTTGTGAAGTTCCTCTTTATCCTTGAGTGACATCTCATGAGCAACAATTCTTCCGATGACTTCTGTTGGCTTGAGATCTTTGTAATTGGGCATCATTTGGATCAATGTGCACACTGTATCATATTTTCCATCCAAGGCTCTTAGGATCTTCTTGATGATGAATCTATCGGTCATCTCTTCACTCCCTAAGCCGGCAATCTCATTTGTGATAAGAGCAAGCCTAGAGTACATTTCAGCGACACCTTCACCATCCTTCATTTTGAACTTGTCAAGTTGACTTTGAAGCACGTCCAACTTGGATTCCTTGACGGAGTCGGTACCTTCATGCATGTCAATCAAAGTATCCCAAATTTCCTTTGCATTCTCAAGACGGCTGATTTTGTTGAATTCTTCGGGGCACAATCCGTTGAAGAGGATATCACAAGCTTGAGCATTGTATTGTAGCATCTTCAACTCATCTGCGGTAGCTTCATGATTTGGTTCTTTCCCATCAAAGAATTCACCTTGCAAGCCAACACACACAATAGCCCAAACGGCGAGGTTATTTCCAAGAATATGCATTTTCATCTTATGCTTCCAACTAGCAAAATTAGTACCATCAAAGTAAGGACCTCTACGGTGATAATTTCTCTCGCTAGACGCCATACTCTCCTAGGTTGTGAAACCAAGGCTATGACCACCAAAAGCTATGGAAATCAAAGAAAATGGAGACCAAAGCTCTGATACCACTTGTAGGATCAAAAGTATGTCTAGAGGGGGGGTGATTAGACTACTTGACCAAATAAAAATCTAGCCTTTTCCCAATTTTAGTTCTTGGCAGATTTTAGCTATGTTAGCACAAGTCAAGCAATCTCCACACAATTCAAGCAAGCATGCAAAAGAGTATATGAGCAGCAGAAAGTAAAGCATGCAACTTGCAAGAATGTAAAGGGAAGGGTTTGGAGGATTCAAATGCAATTGGAGACACATATGTTTTTGTCGTGGTTCCGATAGGTGGTGCTATCGTACATCCACATAGATGGAGACTTCAACCCACGGAGGGTAACGGTTGCGCGAGTCCACGGAGGGCTCCACCCACGAAGGGTCCACGAAGAAGCAACCTTGTCTATTCCATCACGGCCGTCGCCCACGAAGGACTTGCCTCACTAGCGGTAGATCTTCATGAAGTAGGCGATCTCCTTGCCCTTACAAACTCCTTGGTTCAACTCCACAATCTTGTCGGAGGCTCCCAAGTGACACCTAGCCAATCTAGCAGACACCACTCTCCAAGAAGTAACAAATGGTGTGTTGATGATGAACTCCTTGCTCTTGTGCTTCAAATGATAGTCTCCCCAACACTCAACTCTCTCTCATAGGATTTGGATTTGGTGGAAAGAAGATTTGAGTGTAAAGCAACTTGGGAAGGCTAGAGATCAAGATTCATATGGTTGGAATGGAATATCTTGACCTCAACACAAGTGTAGGTGGTTCTCTCTCAGAAAATGTGTATTGGAAGTGTAGTTATGTTCTGATGGCTCTCTCGACAAATGAAGAGTGGGTGGAGGGGCAATAGTCTCCACACAGAATCTAACCATTACACACAATTTTCCAAACTCGGTGGGACCGAATGGTTAAACTCGGTCGGACCGATTCAGCAAACCTAGTGACCGTTAGGATTTTCGGTGGGACTGAGATGCAACTCGGTAGGACCGATATGGTTAAGGTTGGGGCATAACGTAATCTCGGTGTGACCGATTACACAAACTCGGTGGGACCGATTTTGGTAATAAGCTAACCAGAGAGTTGGTCAGGTAAACTCGATGGGACCGATTTGCTCATCTCGGTGAGACCGAAATGTTACAAAAGGGAAACAGAGAGTTTACATTGCAATCTCGGTGGGACCGATCGCTCTTCTCGGTAAGACCGAAACGTTACGAAGGGAAACAGAGAGATTACAATCCCATCTCGGTGAGACCGAGATCCCTATCAGTGAAACCTAATTGCTAGGGTTTGTGGCAGTGGCTATGACATTTGAAACTCGGTGGCGTCGGATAGGAAGAATCGGTGGGGCCGAGTTTGACTTTTGGTTTAGGTCATATGTGGATGTGGGAAGGTAGTTGAGGGTTTTGGAGCATATCACTAAGCACTTTGAGCAAGCAAGCCATTAAGCAACACCTCATCCCTCCTTGATAGTATTGGCTTTTCCTATAGACTCAATGTGGTCTTGGATCACTAAAATATAAAATGTAGAGTCTTGATCTTGAAGCTTGAGCCAAACTTTTTGTCCTTAGAATTTTGAGGGATCCACTTTCCTCATCCATGCCATGCCATTCATTGAGCTTTTCTTGAAATATTAATCTTGGAATAATGTTAGCTCAATGAGCTATATGTTGTTAGGAATTACCAAAACCACCTGGGGCTAGTTGCACTTTCAAAAACACATGTAGAGCTCAAGTTCGTAGGAGGCACACATCAATCATGACAAAAAAGACAAATGTCCAATTACTGATAAGAATCTGAAACTAATATAAACTAGCACTGTTGCAACATCATTTAGGGCATCAAGATGAACTTAAATGAACATGATGCAATGAGATGAAATGAATTACTTGTCGAGACGAACAATTTGATATGCTACATGCTGGAAACAGAGCCACGGATGCAGAGTTATGGCATGATGAACAATGCATAAAAATACTAGGGTTAGGGCAAAAAGTCAACCCGAGTTTCCAGATCTGGATTCGGACCGGGGTACTGTAGCGGCACGGAACCCGAGGTTGAACGGAGGGGATCGCCGGAGATGCGCCGGAGGACTTGCCAGAGGGAGAGGGGCGGCTGGCCGGAGCTCGGGACGACGCCGAGAAGGAGATGCGTCCACCGCGGTGACGAGCGGCGAGGGGGAGGCGACGGGCGGCGGCGACCGGCAAAGAGCGAGGCAGCGGGGTCGCCGGCGTCGGCGGGCGGCGGGGCGCGATGTCGGCGGGCGGCGGCACGGGGGAGGAGGAGAGGCGAGGAGGCGCGCGGGGGCTCGACCCGGTTGGCGGCAGGGAGGGCCGGCGCTGGGCCTGGCGGGCCCGCGCGGTCGGCGACGAAGTGGGGCACCCGTGGGGACATGTGGCGCTATCTGGTTGGTGGCGGCGAGAGCGTCCGGCGCGGCCCGGACGTGTCCGGCGCGCGGTGAGACAAGGGGGACTAGGGTTAGGGTGGAATTACCCGGGATTTTCAGGGAAGAGACCTTTTTATAGGTAGGAGGATCTAGGAGGCTCCAAATTGAGCACGGTTTTCGGCCACGCGATCGTGATCGAACGACCTAGATGATGGAAGGGGTTTAGGTGGGTTTTGGGCCACTTTGGAGAGGTGTTGGGCTGCAACACACACGAGGCCTTCTCGGTTCCTCGGTAAACCGTTGGAGTATCAAACGAAGTCCAAATGGCATGAAACTTGACAGGCGGTCTACGTTAGTAAACCAAGGCCGCTTGGCAAGTCTCGGTCCAATCCGAAAACGTTTAATACCCACACACGAAAAGAGGTAGAAAGGGACACCGGAGGACATAGGAGCGCCGGAATGCAAAACGGACAACGGGGAAAATGCCCGGATGCATGAGGCGAGCACGTATGCAAATGCAATGCACATGATGACATGATGTGATATGCATGAAAAAGACAAAACAAGACGAAGACAAAAACCCGACAACGAGGAAATATCATAACTTAGTGCCGAAAATGGCAAGAGTTGGAATACAAATATGGCAGGTTAAATATGGGGTGTTACATAACCCCAAAACCGTGTTCACTTCCCGGACTCCGCCGGAAAGAGACCATCACGGCTACACACATAGTTGATGCATTTTAATTAAGTTAAGTGTCAAGTTCTCTACAACCGGACATTAACAAATTCCCGTCTACCACATAACCGCGGGCACGGCTTTCGAAAGTTTATACCCTGCAGGGGTGTCCCAACTTAGCCCATCATAAGCTCTCACGGTCAATGAAGGATATTCCTTCTCCTGGGAAGACCCGATCAGTCTCGGAATCCCGGTTACAAGACATTTCGACATGCTAAAACAAGACCAGCAAGACCGCCCGATGTGCTGACAATCCCGATAGGAGCTGCACATATCTCGTTCTCAGGGCAACACCGGATGAGCACTCCGTACAACTAAAACCAGCCCTCATGTTTTCCCGAGGTGGCGCTGCAAAGGACTCTAGTTCGGACCAACACTTAGAGAAGCACTGGCCCGGGGGGGGGGGGTTAAAAAAAAGATGACCGTCGGGAGCGCGACTCCCAAGGTAAAAGTATAGGTGGTGGTGAGGCAAATGGTAAAACCAAGGTTGGGCCTTGCTGGAGGAGTTTTATTCAAAGCGAACTGTCAAGGGCTTCCCATAACACCCAACTGCGTAAGGAACTCAAAATCAAGGAACATAACACCTGTATGACGGAAACTAGGGCGGCAAGAGTGGAACAAAACAGCAGGCATAAGGCCAAGCTTGCCACCCTTTACCAAGTATATAGATGCATTAATTAAATAAGAGATATTATGATATCCCAACATATCCATGTTCCAACATGGAACAAAACTTCAACTTTACCTGCAACTAGCAATGCTATAAGAGGGGCTGAGCAAAAGTGGTAACTTAGCCAAACAACGGTTTGCTAGGAAGGAGGGTTAGAGGCTTGACATGGAAATATGGGAGGCATGATATAACAAGTGGTAGGTAGTGGGACATAGCGATAGAACAAACACCTAGCAAGCAAAGATAGAAGTGATTTCGAGGGTATGGTCATCTTGCCTGAGATGCCGCAAGGAAGAAGAACGAGTCCATGAAGAAGACAAACGGACGTAGTCGAACAAATCCTCACAACTCCGGAACGAAACCCGAAGTTAACGAGAGAAGCAACCCGGAAAGAAGCAAGCAACATAGTAAACAACCATCACATAAACATGGCATGATGCATAATCAAGTATGATGCATGTCCGGTTTAATGAGGCATGGCATGGAAAAGTGCAACAAACAATACTACAAATTAAGTGGAGCTCAATATGCAACGGGTTGGATATTGAAGAAACACCACATTTGATTATTTAGTTCTCTCTCGTTCATGTACCCAACAATATAAAATGTTATTAAACATGGCAAGGGGTGAAGCACAACAAAACTACCTATCTAGGCAAGTTTAAATGAGGCCGGAAACAACAAACAAAAATTCCGGAAAATCCCCATGTGCATATTATGAATTTGGTACTGTTCTGCCTAAACCCAATTTTAGAGTTGTTAAACATGCAAAGTACTACCACCATGTTAATCTATGCATTTTTTACCCCATTTACATATAAAGTTTATTTAAATCCAAGCTACGTGTAAATAGGTATGAAATAAAACATTTTAACATGGCATATGAGCAAATTTAACCATACAACATTTTAAACATGGATGAAAATAGCATATTATGAAACTAGATGAAATTCTAAGCATTTTACATATAAAGTTTATTGGGTTCCGATGCACGGGTGAAAAGTTATTAGATGCATGATCCTAGGGACTAAACTGGAAAATTGTTTTTACTTGATAATTGGTTAAAATCACAACAAAGGAAAAAAACATGAGACGGGCTGAATCTGCAGGCTGGCCCAAGGAAAAAAAAGAGGGGCGCTGGGGTCAGCTCACATTGGGCCGAGGCCCGGTCGGGAAAGCGGCCCACGGGAGGGTGCGATGGAGCAGGCCGACGGGGCTGGCCGGGCGTGCTGGGCCTGCTGTGGATCTGGGCCACGCGCAAGGCAGCGATCAACTGGAGCGTGGCTGGAGCGGTTCGACGCGAGGTAGGGCAAGCAACAGGCGTGATCCTCTGTTCGACAGAAAGCAAAGGAGCGGCGGCATAGAACTTGCGGTGGAGGCCGGCGGGCGTGGGTCCGGCGAGGAACTCTGGCGATGGGTGGCTAATGGTGACGCGAGCGTCGGGAACGGGCAGATCAGGGCGAGGGGATCTCGAATCCGGCGCAAGGGAGCTCCGAGGTGGTGGGAATCTGCAGGGCCATGGCGAGGAAAGTTCAGAGAACATACAGAGAGGGAGGAAATGAAATAGAAGGAGAGGAGAAGGCTCTGCTCGTAGAGGTGGTTCCCGCAGGTTCGGTCGGCCTGCGGTGGGGTCGCGCGAAGCTCCTGCAGCGGCCATGGGGGTCTCCCTGTCCAGAGAACAAGGAGAGAGAGACATGAGCACGAGAGGGAGGAAGGGATGGAGGGGAGACGAAGGGAAGAGAGAAAGGAGGGGCGGCGCTAATCTGTTGGTCGTTGCTGCCGGCGACGGCCGGACCTGGAGTCAAGGTGGCGGAGCAAGGCGGCAGTGCTGCATCTCCGGTTGGTGGATGAGGGAATCCAGAGGAGGCACAGGTCAGAGCTGGTCTCGGGCACTCGTTGGTCGGGAGCGGAGGACGAACGAGAGGCACGGGAGGATGGTGGGTTGCGAGGGGATTTGGGCAGGTGGTGTCTGCATCGAACTGGTTGGGTGGAGATGGATCGGGATGGATCCCGAGGTGGAAGAGGACTGGCGGCGGCGGCTGGGAGGACGGGACAAGGTTCCTAATTTTTAAGGTTGGACCTCGTGTATAAATAGCAGGTGGATTTGGTTAGGTGCATTTGGTCCCTCCGATTTTAATCAGACGGTCAAGAATAATTAGCTTAGGAGAGACCAACAAGAAACCGATGATGATTTAGGGATGTTTTGGGATGATCCGGACCCAACGGTGACGACTGGCCGGGTCGGGTTCGGGACAACTTTCGGACACGCGCGAGGGGTTCGATGCACTGATGCGAGGAGGGGTCAGGTGGTTAGGAGGGGTTTCGGGTCCCTCCGATAACAATCGGAAGGCTCCGGATGTGAGGAGGGTTAGGTCGGGCCTGGCGGTTAGTGGTAGTGGGCTGTGCAGAAAGCCTTGGCTGAGAGAAGAGAAGAGGGAGAGGCCCGGCGACTGTTTCCAGAGACCAAAAACTTCCGACGTTTGACCGACTATATTGCCGCTATAGTTTAACAGTTGGGCTATCAAACTGACTCTGAATGCGATGAAACTTGGTAGGCGGTCTACTGACAACATAACAACACTGGACGCCAACTTTCATCCCATTCTGAGAAAATTTTCCGGTCACTTATAAAAATAATATTTCGGACGTGCCGCGGGCGCGTGCAAGTGTGTATGGGCTCAGAACGGACAACGGAAGGAACTGGGAGACCCGGACGAATGCAAGTTTTGAAAACATGATGATGCAATGCACATGATGACATGACAAGATGAAACACGCAAGCGAATGACAAGGCAACAACATCGAATAACTGGAAGACACCTAATGCATCGGACTTGGGGCATTACAACACTCCACCACTACAAGAGGATCTCGTCCCGAGATCTAGGATGGCACCGGAGGGAAATGGAAGAGGACGAGAAGAGGTAAAACTAAGTTGCTTCTTTGACAAATGAGTGAAACCAAAGAACCTTGAGAGGTTGAACAAATTGAAAGAAAGAATACAACGAAGATGAACAAAGTTGAAAACACTCCATTAGAAAAGAGGAACAAGGAACATTACGAGAACCTTGTAGGTTGAAAAACATAAGAAAAGGGTTACAGTGGACAAGATTTGAACAAGATAGAGAGGGAAACAGAATGATATAATTTCGGCACCACTTCGATTGTAAATGGCAAGATTTGAACATAATTTGACAAGATGAGAGGATACTAGATGAAATCAACAACACACTGCCTCCAGCACTATTGGAAGAATGGCACAATGGGTAAGAAAGATTTCAGACAACACTCCGGTTGAGAAGGGAGGCAAAACTTGATAAGATGAGAGAACTTAAATGGAGGACACGACACTCCGGTTGAATGGATAAGCAAAGGAAAGAATATGATCTTTGTCAAAAATGGGATGATGGGTCGAAGAGTGCAACATCACAATGCCTCCGAAAGAAAGAATAGAAGATAGATCATTGAAATACAAGAATGGAGAAGAAAATGCCAACTTCTGCCACAAATGAGCTTGGAAAGCACCCTTCCGAGAAGGTTATAACGTAGTTGTTGGAAAACCAACAACGGAATGAATAAGCTTGTAGTGGGCTTATGGAGAACTTCTCAAAATTATGAGGTAACAACCTGCCACTCATGGGAAAAAGATTTGATTGATAGCTAGAAAAGGTAGAAAACTTCTGCCACCAAGATGATAGAGAGATAACTTGGATCATTGCCAAGCACCACAATAGAACCATTCCTTGGGGAAGGCTTTAGGTGAAATATAACCCAAGATTACTCCAACGAAGAGATTGATGGATTGCAAATGATCTCATGAATGAATTGAAAATGATGGGTTTAAAATATGTCATTCTGGACAACTTTGTGAATGATGAAACACAAAGGGAAATTGTCAAGAGTGACATAACACCACCTCAAAAGATAAGAAAGAAAGAATTGCACTTCGGAATGCAAGATAAAGAATGCTTGAACTCCTCAAAACAAGACATGTGTTGAGCACCATGTTTATTTTAGAGTATAGCTTGGCGGATCATAACTTTGAGAGAAATCTTGAAGAACAATTGATGAATGAAAGGAATCCTTGACGATCCACCATGTTGAGTGTCGGTGTCAAAACCGGCGGATCTCGGGTAGGGGGTTGCAAACTGTGCATCTAAGGCGGTTGGTAACAGGAGGCAGGGGACACGATGTTTTACCCAGGTTCGGGCGCTCTTGATGGAGGTAAAACCCTACGTCCTGCTTGATTTATTCTTGATGATATGAGTATTACAAGAGTTGATCTACCACGAGATCGGAGAGGCTAAACCCTAAAAGCTAGCCTATGGTATGATTGTATGTTGTCCTATGGACTAAAACCCTCCGGTTTATATAGACACCGGAGGGGGCTAGGGTTACACAATGTCGGTTACAAAGGAGGAGATATCCATATCCGTACTGCCTAGCTTGCCTTCCACTCCAAGTAGAGTCCTATCCGGACACGGGACGGAGTCTTCAATCTTGTATCTTCATAGTCCAACAGTCCGGCCAAAGGATATAGTCCGGCTATCCGGAGACCCCCTAATCCAGGACTCCCTCATTGAGCCTTCGTGAGAACTCTGGTAATAAAAAGGATGATCAAAAAGAAGTGAAGGATGAAAAGAATAAGATTGAAGCCTTGCAATGATTGGATGGAGCTTTGCAACGAGATAGAGCGGAAAACTTGGAACTCCGGAAAGAAATATGAACAAATGAAATCAAGAATTTTGATGAACCTCCGGAATAAGGAATTGAATTCACTCGATGAAACAAGAATAAGAATTGCATTATGTTTATCCTTCACCAATTTAGATTGATGACAAGCAACAGATTTGGCATACTACTTATTCTCGTAGAAAGGATTAAGAGAGATATAGCTTAAACTTGAGAAGGTCTTCAACGAACCACCGGTAGGACTTTAAAAGAACAAATGAATTGATATGATAACAAGAGGAAAAGAAATCTTGAATGAACCACCGTAAGAATTGAAAATGTAAGTAGCAAAGGCACAATTCACCAGGAAGAATTGGAAAGAACAAAAGAAGATACTTGAGGGGATTTAGATACATGAGAACGGAGAGATCATGAAATTATTAGAGGATATTTGAACGATTCACCGGTAAGATTTGGAGAACGATAGGTGCACACTGAGAATGAATAATTCTTAGATGATGGGCTCCGGAGAATCAAACTGAAAAGACTCCTGAATTGCTCCGGAAGGGTAAAAAGAATTCTCACAATCAAAAAAATGATGAGAGGATGGCATAACGCTAGAACCATGAATCTTCGAGAGAACGGACCAAGATTTAGATGAAACACTTCTTTGGTCTTGAAAATCTGAGAATGACAACGAGATACGGCACCATGAATTATTGAGGCACTCCGGAATGAAGAATAGAAAGGTTGAACCAACGACGAAAGAATTTGAAAGATCTTGGAGAAAGACATATGACTGATGATAATTCATTCTTACGCCAAACTTGGAAAAGAATTTAAGAGTAACTCCGGAAAAATTAGAAGAGTCAGGTAAGAACTTGGGAAAAGACCTATGGGTTAGGGCCCACTCAAGAGAAACACCGTTGAACTATTTAAAAGAGAGATTGCACCGGTTGAATTAAATGGCTTGAATGAGATAACAACCTCGAAATAGGTTGAACCGATCTTGAATGAAAAGATGAGCCTTTTGAGATATCTTCAGCACTCCAGAACAAGTGAATAGCGAGAAGTGGATGATTAAGAGGTGCACCAGCATGAGAAGACATTAGAAATGAGGAAAGGATATGATCGACAAAGCTTGAATTAAATCCACCGGAGAAGAAAAGAATGAAGAATGATAAACTTGAAACTCCTTAGTATCTTCCTGAGAATCAACGGATAAGAACATTGAAAGAAAAGAATGAAGAGACTTCACATCCATAAGATGGATACTTGATTAAGAAATCTGAGCCCTTGAAGAAAAGGGTGGAAGGGCGGGAAAACAAAGGCAACTTGGGACGGATGGAACAAACACCATTGAGAAAACGTAGAATTGATCTTGCGGATGTTGAAAATGTTCGGATCTACTTGAAGAGAAGCACACCGGTTGGAAAGAATTGAAAAGACAACCTTGATGACACCTGATGCATCGGACTCGGGGCGTTACAAGGCACTTCCTCATGTCAACGATCCGCCTGTGCATCTTGTAGCATATGTACATGCTCTTGGCCGTGAACCTGAGGCGAGGTTCATCTAGTTGCTGCATCCAGGCCCCGTGCCAAGATACAGGACTTGTTCTGTTGGCATCCCGCTTCAACTTTTCGTACTAGGGGTCGATGATAGCCGAGGCGAGTTCAACCAGGGAGTCCTTCTTCATGCTGGCCCAGACCCTGTAGTGGTCACAGATTTCGATAAGGTTCTTGCAGGCCAAGCCCGTAACCATGAGCGCTTTTACATCGTTGGAGGTTTCCGCCATAGCGAACTTGTAGTCGGTGCTATTGACAAACCTGGCGAAATGGTTGCAAGGCTCTGTGGCCATGCAGTAGTGGTAGATAAGGACATGACAGTGCACACACAACTGGGCGACGACAACCTTCTGATCTTTGCCGGGATGACCGCTGGTGTACTGGAGGTCGATGCCGACCACCTTGTACTTGTCTCGAGCAAGCAACTGCTCCACGGTGTTGATGTAGTAATCCACCAAGGCTTGGTCTATGGTGTACACCACAGAGATACGTCTCCCCCGCATGGGTCTCTGATTGCTCTCTAACTATAGCGCCAGAAAAGCTCATGTCTGCTAGGACTACGTCGGTATTTCCCCAAAGAGGAAGGGATGATGCATCACAGCGATGGTAGGTATTTCCCTCAGTGAAGAAACCAAGGTTATCGAACCAGTAGGAGAACCAAGCAACACAACATAAACAACACCTGCACACAAATAACAACACCTCGCAACCCGACGTGTTAAAGGGGGTGTCAATCCCTTTCGGGTAATGATGCCAGAAAATAGTAGTAGATTGAAATAATAGATCGCAAATAAAATAAATTGCAGCAAATTATTTTTGAATTTTTGGTTTAATAGATCTGAATAAAAATGCAAAGGAAAAGTAGATCGCAAGCAAATATATGAGGGAGAAGACCCGGGGGCCTTAGGTTTCACTAGTGGCTTCTCTCGAGAAAAATAACAAACGGTGCGTAAACAAATTACTGTTGGGCAATTGATAGAACCTCAAATAATTATGACGATATCAAGGCAATGATCATTACATAGGCATCACATCCAAGATTAGTAGACCGACTCCTGCCTGCATCTACTACTATTAGTCCACATATCAACCGCTATCCAGCATGCATCTAGTGTATTAAGTTCATGGAAAAACGGATTAATGCAATAAGAAGGATGACATGATGTAGACAAGATACGTTTATCTATTGCGTAGATATAGATCCCATCTTTTTATCTTTAGTAGCAATGATACATACGTGTCGGTTCCCTTTTCTGTCACTGGGATCAAGCACCGTAAGATCTAACCCACTACCGGGCACCTCTTCCCATTGCAAGATAAATAGAACAAGTTGGCCAAACAAAACCCAAATATCGGAGAATAAATATGAGGCTATAAGAGATCATGCATATAAGAGATCATAGAAACTCAAATAAATTTCATGGATATAAAAAGATATGACTGATCATAAACTCAAAGTTCATCAGATCCTAACAAACACACCGCAAAAAGAGTTACATCATATGGATCTCCAAGAGACCATTGTATTGAGAATCAAGAGAGAGACATGAAGCCATCTAGCTACTAACTACAGACCCGAAGGTCTACAAAGAACTACTCTCGCATCATTGGAGAGGCACCAATGGAGGTGGTGAACCCCATCCGAGATGGTGTCTAGATTGGATCTAGTGGTTCTGGACTCTGTGGTGACTAGATGAATATTTTGCCGACTCCCCTACGGTTTCTGGAATATTTGGGTATTTATAGAGCAAAGAGGCGGTCTGGGGGGCACCCGAGGTGGGCACAACCCACCAGGGCGCGCCTGGGCCTCCTGGCAGGCCCTGGTGGGTTGTCCCCTCCTCGGGACTCCCCCCAGGTGCTACCAAGGCCCAACTTGTTCCTTCTGGTCCATAAAAAATATCCGTAAAGTTTCGTGGCATTTGGACTCCGTTTGATATTGCTTTTCTGCGATGTAAAAAACACGGAAAAAACAGGAACTTGCACTTGGCACTATGTCAATAGGTTAGTACCAAAAATTGATATAAAATGACTATAAAATGATTATTAAACATCCAAGATTGATAATATAACAGCATGAAACAATCAAAAATTATAGATACGTTGGAGACGTATCAGTCTCCACTTTATGCTCGCCGAACTCCATTGGAGCGCCGCCAGATATCCTCTCTATATGTGTCGTCGTGGGTGTGCTTGTTGTGTTATGGGGCGAGATCGAAAGGTTGAAGAGACTAAGGTTATAATGGCCGCAGGAATTAATGGGGAAGCCGGACGGCCTGGAATATACGCACGCCCAGATGGCAGTTCTAATTTGTAGCGCGTAACTCCATCATGCCGCACGTAACTGCATCATGGCGATGCGTGCGGTGCAATCGCATGCATATGCCCCCCCCTACATGATCGTGCACAGGCCCCAACCGCTGGCAGAGCGCGCGCACAGGGATGCAAGTAGAGCGCCATGTGGTCGCCTCAATGGCGAGCAACCATATATATGCATATAGCAGTTGAACACGCAAGGAAAAGCTATCCACAAGCCGAGGGCGTGGAGGTACGCGACCAGAGCATGCTGTGGCGCCTAACAACGAGCAGAGCATGCTGCATCGCCTAACAGTGAGTAGAGCACGCCGTGGTGCCTAACAGTGAGTAGAGCGCACCGAGGGACGCGAGTAGAGGCTGACACAGTGATACGTGGCAAACAAGAGGAACTGTGCAAGCGATGGCAGAGACATCAAGCACGAATCAGATTAGAGTTGCGTGTGTGGTACATGGCATACCATTGATCCATTTGAGCTGTTTGTGATGGAATAAGCCATGTGTGTTGTGGGCCAACACTTGCTAGTATACAACCGTCTGCGATTGATGAATTATCACCGACGGGTTCCCTTGTGTGGTTCGTGTGTGATGTGATATGCTCTATCTGCACAACATCTATGCTTTGTGTGTAGAAGAACAACATATATATACTTATAACAGGACATGATTGCAAAACCAAATTAAACATCCAATTGCGTTATATAACAAATACCATAAATATTGCAAGGTTCAAATTCCAGCATTACAAGGCCCAAATTCAAAGATTACAAGGTTCAAACTATTCTGACACATAAAATTCATCTTCTTCAGAATCTTTTTAATGCATTATTTCTGCGAAAGGATCAGCCACCGGGAAGTTATATAGTGGCTCGATACAGCGACTTCCGAATAATTTGTCATATGAAGTTACAAACTGAAATTCAGCTTCTGTAGAGCCTTTTCCATTCAGCTGTAGACTCCTGCGCTCTTTAGCAATCCATTCACTTCTGCGCAGTAAATATAGGGCAAACCTCATTACCTTGAGCAACCTTGCTTTCTCAACAAAGAACCTGGCAAATTTAATTTTTGGTGTGGTGCCTTGGTATTCGTTAAAAGTAATTTCTGTGCGATGAAGATCAAGGCATTCAATGGGATTTTTATATTCCCCAACATTTTCTACTTTCGGGCCTGCTAGTATCTGCAAACGAAGACAACATATTAGTGCTTAGTTGCAGATTTGGACACTTCGTGCCTCTTTGATTAGTAAGATTTCTAAACTACACAAAAAGAGTGAAATGACACCTTCAATCTTTCATGATTAACTTTTATCACTAAAGCATGTCATGCAAAGGAATAAAACACGTACAACACTAGCATCTCAAAAATATATGTATTGAAATCCTCCAAATTTTCTTTAGAAATCATTTTACATTTGTCATTGTAATCATGGGTAAAAGTAACAAAAAATTGAGCTTCATTGTGGTTAACAATTAACAGGAAAGGGGCATCACCTCGATGTATAGCTTCTCCGTGTGTAACGCCCTCGATGCGGCTATATCTCCCACGTTTCGAAGCCCGACTTAGAGGCATAACCGCATTGAAAGCAATGTCGCAAGTGAGGTAATCTTCGCAAACAACCCATGTAATACAATAAGGGAAAAGATACATAGTTGGCTTACAATCGCCACTTCACACAAATACATGAATAAAGCATTACATCATCCAAATATAGTCAAGGTCCGACTATGGAACCAAAATAAAAGAAGAACCCCAAATGCGACAAGGTCCCCGATCGACCCCAACTGGGCTCCACTATTGATCAACTAGAACGAAACAACACAAAGGACAAGATCTTCATCGAGCTCCTCCTAAGCTTGGTTGCGTCATCTGCACGGACTCATCGGCACCTGCAAACTGGTTTGGAAGTATCTGTGAGTCACGGGGACTCAGCAATCTCACACCCTCGCGATCAAGACTATTTAAGCTTAAGGGTAAGGTAAAGGTATGAGGTGGAGCTGCAGCAAGCGACTAGCATATATGGTGGCTAACATACGCAAATGAGAGCGAGAAGAGAAGGCCAAGCACGATCGAACAACTATGATCAAGAAGTGATCCTAGAACAACCTACGTCAAGCATAACTCCAACACCATGTTCACTTCCCGGACTCCGCCGGAAAGAGACCATCACGGTTACACACGCGGTTGATCGATTTTAATTAAGGTCAACTTTAGGTTTTCTACAACCGGACATTAACAAATTCTCATCTGCCCATAACCGCGGGCACGGCTTTCGAAAGTTCAAATCCCTGCAGGGGTGTCCCAACTTAGCCCATCACAAGCTCTCACGGTCAACGAAGGATATTCCTTCTAGCGGGAAGACCCGATCAGGCTCGGAATCCCGGTTACAAGACATTTCGACAATGGTAAAACAAGTCCAGCAACACCGCCCGAATGTGCCAACAAATCCCGATAGGAGCTGCACATATCTCGTTCTCAGGGCACACTCAGATGAGACATCCTACGAGTAAAACCAACCCTCAAGTTGCCCCGAGGTGGCCCCGCAGTCTACTCGGTCGGACCAACACTCAGAGGAGCACTGGCCCGGGGGGAGGGGGGGGGGTTAAAATAATGATGACCCTCAGGAGCGCGACTCCCAAGGGAAAAGAAAAAGGCTAGGTGGCGAATGGTAAAACCAATGTTGGGCATTGCTGGAGGAGTTTTATTCAAGACGAACTGTCAAGGGGTTCCCATTATAACCCAACCGCATAAGGAACGCAAAATCCGGGAACATAACACCGATATGACAGAAACTAGGGCGGCAAGAGTGGAACAAAACACTAGGCATAAGGCCGAGCCTTCCACCCTTTACCAAGTATATAGATGCATTAATTAAATAAGAGATAAAGTGATATCCCAACAAGTAAACAGGTTCCAACAAGGAACAACATCTCCATGTTCCAACAAGGAACAAACTTCAACCTTCACCTGCAACTAACAACGCTATAAGAGGGGCTGAGCAAAGCGGTAACATAGCCAAACAACGGTTTGCTAGGACAAGGTGGGTTAGAGGCTTGGTTCAACAATATGGGAGGCATGATAAGCAAGCAGTAGGTATCGCAGCATAGGCCTAGCAAAAGAGCGAGCATCTAGCAAGCAAAGATAGAAGTGATTTCGAGGGTATGGTCATCTTGCCTGAGATCCCGCAAGGAAGAAGAACGAGTCCATGAAGAAGACAAACGGACGTAGTTGAATGAATCCTCACAAACGCGACGTAGTTTTAATCCGATGCACAGTTTGTGAGATATTAAATGCATGAAGATGAAGGTCTTTTCTGCAAATCTGTCTTTACTGGATAAAAGAGAAAAACACAGCAGCAGGAAAAAACAATACTGGGCCAAGTCTTGTTGGCCCAACAGGAACAGGGGAGAGGCTGGGCGTGTCCTCACCCATGGGCCTTGGCCCAGCTGGTGGAGAGGGGAGGCCGGCCCACTCGGGTACTGGATCGGTCGTGCCCCTGCCGATCCCACTGGATCGAGGCAGGGGCGAGCGCGGTCAACGGAGGCGTTTCTCCCGCTCATTCATGAAGCAGAGGTCGCATGGGGACGGCGGCCGAGCAGTAGCGGAGGGCGACGGATCCAGCGGGCGACGCGGCAGGGGAAGCAGGAGCCATCGACATCGTCTCCGTCGCGGATGCAGGCGCGCGGCGGTGCAGGCTCGTTCGACAGGGAAATAGCAGCAGCAAGTTCGGACAATGCACGGCAGGAACAATTGCCGGCGATGTGGGTCTTGGGCGCGACACTGGAGATGGCAGGGCTCCCGGTGACGAGGACAAGGCGAGGAGTGGATCCAGGTAGAGGCGGCCAGGCACTTTGCGCGGGCGAGAGGCTTGGCGCGAGGTCATGGGGCTCCGGCAGCAGGGAGGCGGACCCGATGGAGCTCGTGCCCTGATGAGTTGCTGCTTGTTGTTGGCCGGGCGCGGACGACGAGGCCCTGATTCGGCGGGGTTCAAGTCGGCAGAGGAGGCAGCGGCTGGGCAGAGCTGGAGGCTAAGGCGGCGGCATCCTGATAGAAGCAGAGGTCGCAGGCAGCAGCGGGAGTAGGTGCACGAAGTAGTGGACGGCGCCAAGCTCGTACGTGGCTACGGAGCACGGGGGCGCCGAGCTACAAGGAACCAGAGATGTATCCGGCGTGGCTCGCCGGATCATGCGCGCGAGGGGCTCGGGAGGGCACCACGACGCCGGTGTGCTCCTGTAGAAAAGCAAGACCAAGATGTTGAGAGGAGGGAGAGAAAAATTGGGAAGGAAGAAGAAGCAGGGGAGGAAGGAGAGGGTTCCTGTGGGAGTCACCGGCTGTAGTGCTCGTCGGATCTGACGACTCCATGGAGGGCGGAGAGGGGATCAGGTGCGGCTGCGCTGAAAACCAGGAGGGGGTCGGAGGCTGCTTGGGTTGGGGAATGTATCCCGAGAGATTTGAGTGGGTGGCGGCGCATGATGGGATGGATGGGACATACGGGCTAAAATCTAGGGATTAGTCTAGGGTTGCCACTATATATAGCAAGCTGGATAGGTTTAGGGGGTATAAGGTCCCTCTGATCGTAATCGGATGGACGGGAAAAATAGCTTAGGTAGCCCAAATAAGGAAATGATGATATTTTGTAGATGTTTGGGGATGTTCCGGATCCAACGGTGATGACTGTCCGGCTCGGGTCCGGGACCGATTTCGGACGCGCGTGGGAGGAGGGCCGCGGGCTGACGAGAGAGGTTAGGTTGGACCTGGCGGTAGGTCGTGGGCTGTGTAGACGGTCTCGAGCTAAGAGAAGAGAAGAGAGGGAGGCCCGGCGACTGTTTCCGGAGACCGAAAACGTCCGACGTTAGACCGGCTATACTGCCGCTATAGTTAATCGTTGGGGCATCAAACGAACTCCGATTGCAATGAAACTGGGCAGGCGGCCTACCTACACTATAATAAGACCGCACGCCAACTTTCAACCCATTCCGAGAACATTTTCCGGCCACTTATAAAAATACTATTTCGGATGTGCCGCGGGTGCGTGCAAGCGTGTCTGGGCTCAGAACGGGCAACGGAGGGAACTGGGGGAACCCGGACGGATGCAGGTTTTGAAAACATGATGATGCGATTCACATGATGACATGATGAAATGCAACACGCAAGCAAATGACCTAGCAACAGCAGCGAATAACTCAAAGACACCTGGCACAACGGTCTCGGGGCGTCACACCGTGCAAGGAAAGCATCTAAGGAATCTAACAACTTCATCCAGATCGGGGCCGACAAATTGTAGTGCCAAGATCTTCACTATGCGCAGAGACCGGGTCAAGCTTGTGGGAATCATTTTTTGGATGACATGCGAACATATAGATCAACAAAAATTAGATAAAATGTGATGTCCAATAATATATATAAGGAGAAAAAGAAGACTGTTGTACCTAAACAAATAATGATCCAGTAACAAGTTCATTGAATTGAACACACAAATAGCCCAACACTGTCAATTTTGGTGCGTGAATGACCCTGATTCTTGTTGGACCTAATTTATCAAGTACATACAATCTCTCAAGGAAAGACGCATTCTCAATGACCATATCGTGACACATCTCAACTGACAGCTTTGGGCGGCTCCAGCAATGCACATAAATCGCATGGACATTCGTCGAGGTGATGTGGAGGCTACTGAACCCATCCATCACATGAAGATGAAGGTACTTGAGCACTGTACAGCCGACGAGCAGGCACTCCAAATCCTCCTTTGAGATGCAGACAACAATGAGCTCGAGGTGCTTAAGTTTAGGGAGATGAAGAGCGCGTGAGGCATTAATCCGGGGGAAAATGCATTGCCTGAATGTAGCGAGGCGCAGCGTGGGCATGAGGTGGAGTGCAGACGACCGCAGCGAGCGCGTACGCCCAGCTATAAAGCTGAGCTCCTCTAGCTGATCTAGGGCTAGGGATAGGAACCGGTAGTGAAACCTGGCACTACAAAAAAAAGACACATCCGTGAAATTTTAGGCCGAACGAAATTTTTTCCTATCATGCTTATGAGACTTTTATGCCGATAATTGTGACAAAAGCACGTATCATCATAGATGTGGTGGGCTCCTACTTCTATGAAAAAACATCATGACCAAAAATGGGATTTTTGTCCTGGGCGGGCCGGGGACGCACCTGCATGACATTCTTTGGGCCGTCCATGACGGAAAAAACGTGGTAGAAGCGAGGGCAAGGAAAATATCGTGGAGTTCCCGGTTACGGTGGGTGGTCGGGGCTGAGCGATGCACGAAGGTTTGCGCATTTCTCTCATACACGTATGCGCATGTGTGTGAGGCGTTGAGCTCTAACTGAACCCGAGCGAGGCTGCGCTTACTGAACCCGAGCGATTGCACTAGCTATGTTAGCGAACATGAGCGATCGATCCCTTGACTGCTAACTGAACCCGAGTGATTTCTTCGCTACCGCTGCTATTTAAAACCAATCGAACCTGCTGCCTCTTGATGAGCGGTAACCGTTGTTGGGGTTGGATGAACAAGACCCCGTGGTAGTAGAGGTTGTTGCCACTAGATGAACATGACCCCGATCTAGGAGGCCGTGGCACACCCGAGCCGGTTGGGGGTGGATGAACAGGACCCCGTGGAGGGCTGGTTGAACAGTAGCCAGTGGAGGCTGGATGAATAGGACCCCGTGGACGGCTGGTTGAATTGTAGCCGGTGGAGGCTGGATGAACAGTAGCTGGTGGAGGCTGGAGGAAGTCGACGGTGGATGAACAATAGCACGTGGAGGCTGGAGGAAGTTGACGGTGGATGAACAATAGCCCGTGGAGTCATATTTTGCGGTATGCCACACCCCTCCCGATGAACAGGACCCCGTTTCGACCGTAGGCACTCCAACACAAGTCCGTTTCCTCCATTTTGCGGTACGCCACACCCCTCCTGATCAGCAGGATCCTGTTTCGACTGTAGCCCGTCAAACAGAAGGCCGTTTCCACCGTACAGCGGTATGCGAGACCTTATTTTGGCTGTTCCGTCCAAGCCGGTTGGCTCCCGATG
The DNA here is from genome assembly GCF_003073215.2 of Triticum urartu. Taxonomy (NCBI): domain Eukaryota; kingdom Viridiplantae; phylum Streptophyta; class Magnoliopsida; order Poales; family Poaceae; genus Triticum; species Triticum urartu. The sequence continues at coordinate 330,116,903 of NC_053028.1, read as the reverse complement.
AACACGACGGATTCTGACCCAGTCTGTTGCCTCCTGGTTAAAACGACGGATTCTGACCCAGTCTGTTGCCTCCTGATGAACACGATGCTGTTTCTCCGTTCCGACCCAGCCGGTTGGCTACCGATGAATAGGGCGCCGTCGCTGTACGCGTTCGAGACCCCGCCCGTATGTATGTACATAGCCGTATTTACTTTCTTGCAGCATGGCTGTACGTACATGTACACGATATAGACGGGACTTCCTAAATAGCTACCGCTCCTTACTGGGCCACGGTTCATCATGGCAGAAAGACCGATGGACCAGTATGTATGTACACATTTGCGACCATAATGACAACGCTACATACGCATCGACTGGGTGGGTCCTAGCTGTCAGGGTGGATAAGGGGATAGTTCCTTGTGTGCGAATATATTGATGGTGGGTCCGAGCTGACAAGGGGAGGATTCTTTTTTTTGCGCGTAATAAGGAGGCACTTCCTTGCATGCGAAGATGTAGCTGGTGGGTCCACCTGTCAGCCTCACCGCGTACAATCCTCTTCCAATGGCTGTCGTTCGTTGACCACGTTGACCATGCCGCGTTGATAGCACCCAGGCGGTGGACGACGATGAGGCAGGGAATTACGTGGAGCTTGGGAACACGCGGAGGGTAGTACGAGGGTTGACTGGTTCGGCTGCGGTGTGAGGCTGCCGTCGTCGTAGAATAACAGGGGGTGTGGGTGAGTAGAGGGATGGCCTGGCCAGTGGTGGGAGTAGTAGGGGCGGTGAGGCCTGCGCGGCAGCACAACCAGCCACGGGAGGCAGGAGCACGCGGTGGTTTGGATGGCTGGAGCAAGAAAATCAGAGGTTGAAGAAGCAGGACGACCGTTGGATGTTAACAATCCAATGGTCACTGGTGATAGAATCGTTTGTTGACTAAGTTGACAAAGCCCTGCGTACGCGTCAACTTAGTAGGGCCACAAGTCAGCCTCCAAATCTGGTGGGCCCTAGCTGTCATGGGGAGCACCCATTATTTTTCACTTAATAATGAGGCACTTCCTTTCGTGCCAAGATATAGCTGGTGGGTCCCAGCTGTCATGGGGAGAATTCATTCTTTTTTTGGCATAATAAGGAGATATTTGCTTGCGTGCGGCCATGGACCACGTGGGTCCCAACTTCCAGCCTCTCCATGTACATCCCTCTTTCGATGTTGTCGTTTGTTGACAACGTTGACCACGCCGTGTCGAGAACACCAATGCGATGGAAGACGCCGAGACCAGGAAGGGAATGACCCGGAGGCGGCAAAGCCACATCAGTGGAGGGATGTGGGTGAGTAGAGGGATGGCCTGGCCAGCGGTGAGAGTAGTAGGGGCGGTGAGGCCTGCACGGCAGCACAACCGGCCATGGGAGGCGGGAGCAGGCAGTCCCGCCAGCACTGGATTTGGCGACTGGAGCAAGAAGATCAGAGATTGAAGAAGCACGATGGCCGTTGGATTGACATCCAATGGTCACTTCTGCTAGAATCGTTTGTTGTATATAATAAGTAAAAAAAATCTTGCATACGCGTCAACTTAATAGGCCCACAAGTCAGCCCATTCCCTATTTTTTTTAATAATTACATCTCATTGCAACTTCTTATGCAATTTATTGCAGTCTATTTTTTTGTTGGCCAGGGCCAGGGTTAAAAATGTAAACGAAATTTTGCATATTTCGGTGGGGTCCAAACTATTTTTAATACCGAAATGTCAAGCTAGATTTAAAGTACTTTGAAGATATATTCAAATTAGGTTAAAGCCTAGTGAAATTGGAATATGAAAATGTGAATTTTTTTTAGAAATTTGAAAGTAATTGCCAATTTGTCATGTGTTTTTTATATTTACAGCCCATTTCATTTTACTATTAAGATTTGTAGCCGTCTTCAAAGAGTTGCAGCCCAGCAGGGCAGAGAAAAATAAGTAGGCCTGGATTGGGTATTCTTCAGAAAAAATAAACTGGGCTAGCCATTTTCACAAAGAAAAAATAGCTGGACTGGTCATGTGGTGAACGTAAAATAGAAGCCTGGGCTAGACGGGCCATAGCCCAGTTGAAACCCTGCTCCGTCTCAACAATAACAAAAAAATACTGCTCGAGCAGCTACGTCCCAGGTGTCAGCCGATCTTGTATTGTTCTCTTGTTTATTGACTATACGCTAACAATGTCATGGGTCTTAGATGTCAGCAAACCACTAGGAGGAAGCATTTTCTTTTTCTATATGCTGACAATGGAATGTATCTCTACTACTTAAAAAGAACGTAAGGTTCCCATTTCACATCTCTTTCGTCTAACCTTCTTTATATATGTCCCACTCTTTCCTACTCTTTGATTTTTTTCTCCCGTCTCTGATTTTTCTCCCATCCATTCTCTCTAAAATAGAATCAATTGTCTCGTGTTTTATTAACTTACCAAACAAAAACACATTTTGTTTGGTAAGTAATTAAATTCTTACCAAATAAGTGCTTAACAATAAAATGGCAGATAAATCATGGCGATTGCATATAAAAATTGCTAAGATTTTAGCACATCAATATAATAATAGACCCGCAGTCACGAGCTAATCTACTAAAACATTTATATTCCCATTGCAACACATGGGAAATTGTCCAGTATAACAAAAAATGAGGATCTTTGGGTCCCTACTGTCATCCTCTCCACACATACAGTCCTCTCCCAATTCCTCTTGTTTGTTGACCATGTTGACAATGTGAGAGCGCGGCGCCGCGGCAAGTGCACCAAAGTGCACGGAGGATGACGACGAGGCCTCGGACGTCAGCGTTAATGACTTAGGAGACGGTGGGGTGGTGATGCGTGCGCTGTGGCGCAGCCAGCTGTGGGAGGCGGAAGCAGGCGGCCCCACCGGCGTTGGCTTGGTTTTGGCGGCTGGAGGGAAGATGAGACTGAAGAAACATGACAGACTATAAAAGCACTAGGAGTACTTAACAACCTTAGCTGAAACCAGCAGGGGCACTTAACCACAATAGCTGAAAGCAGTACGAGTACTTATACAGGTTCAACCGTACAAAGCATGTCTCGAACAGTCCTACTTTGCCTACAGTTAACCAAGGGTGAGGCCACCAAGCCCCAGGACAAGGCCTAGGCACCACCCCGCGCATCCACAACCTTCTGAAAGCGGCTTCATCTCGCAATGTGGTCAATAAACAGGATATTCACTTTAGAGCCATGCAAAAGCATGAGCATAACCTTCTGTGCTATTCTCCAGGATGGACTGGCCTTCATTATTTGAGACCAACCATGAATAAGTATCTTTTCACCTCCAAGGGAAATGGAGTAGGTTGACATAAACATCATGTTGTGACCAAGCGCAAGTCTGACCTGACCATGGTTAAGCATCTGTTTAGGAACAATAGAACTGGGCAGTTTCTGTTTCAAGAAGATCACAGCTGTAAAACTGTGTATAAACAAGAGTTTATGGACAACATATATAACAGAAAACAACTCATACCATAAGTTTCTTGGCACAATTGGACCTGTTCAACGTGTGCACCAGTGGCACAGATATCCCATGTGGCCATCCACCATTGAAACACCCCACAAGGACCTCAAGACGACCAATAAAGTGTAGGAACTGGTGGATGTCGTCCCAATCAACTTGAGTGCCATCAGTAACAATCGAGTTCTTATAGAATAACAAATGAGTAGTGTGCTGAACTTTGAAATAACCTACACGTGCCACCAATTGTAAGAAATATTAGCTAGAAGTAGCATCTTCGTGAGAGAAGGGAATCACAAATCGTTGCTACTTCTAAAGTCAAATTGTGATTAGTTAAACATAATAGGTGGATTAAGAAGTAACCGAGGCAATATGCAAGAACCAGATAAAAAACTAACATGGATGAACTACTGGAACGATGTCAGGGTGGAAGATCACCGTGAAGATGAGACCAGGTTCTTCTATTTCCATCAACATTCGTGTGCCAACTTTCAGTCCATAACACTTGAGATAGTTTATCCAAGTTCGGCCATAAAAAAGCAGCGATCTTCTTGGTTCATGAACCCAACTCGGAACTTATATCCATGTCTTGTCTTCAATGTGACCATTAAACTGGTGTATTCAGTTATGGCAAGGCCGACCATCTTGAGTACACGTGTTCTGGCAGAGCAAGGAATGCACTGCAGGAAAAATAATATGAGAACGTAATGTATTCGCTATCCAACTCTAGAAATAATTTTCTCTTTCATGTCAGTGTTGACCATGGTACTAGTACCTTTTATCCAAATATAGCAATCCAAATTTCCAGTCGACAACATGTTCAAAAAACCCCACCCTCCGGGATAGAAAAGATGATTCTAGGAACATATTGTGTGCGATTTAAAATCCTGTGTTAGGATGAGAAGGAACAAGTGTGGCGTCTCACCGAGGGCGCAGAAACCTGTAGGGTCCTCACACTTTGGGCACTGCAAATTAAACACACTAGATACTGTAGGAAGAAAAATGTATCTACGACGACGACTGTTACCCGTGACGAAGGGACTAGGATTTATTGGGGATGAATGAAGAATTCGTATCTGGTTCTCCATGAGAAAACCCTACACAATCACCAAGAGGAGGTTTTCTCTAAACAAGCAGACGAGGGAGAAGGAGATTCAGGCCTAGTAAAATATTGTTGCTTCATCCGTCCAGCTTACTGCTACTGCTGGAAAGGTGGGTTTTTTGTGATTTGACGGCTCATTGGGCATTACTGTGGCGCTAGGACCGGGGTGAGTCTACCATGCAGTTGGGCGTTCTAATTTGGTGCATGGCATGTGGACCCCGTTATCGGATGCCCCGCATATCAGTGAAAGGAAGTAGAAAGGCATGAGTAACTAGTTACACATAAATATATTTTTGATAGAGAGATACTCCCTCTGTAAAGAAATATAAAAATCTTTTTATCACAACTTTATGCGTAAGAAAAATCAAGGGGAATATATATAACATAATATGGGTGTTCCGATGAGAATATAATACTCAAATAAGCTAACGGTTCTAGACTTCGGGCCACAGGCCGGTTGGCCTGCATGTTTGGGGGCCCATGTGTTCTAACTCAGCGCATTTCATATTGCAAGCGACCGATACGGCGCTGGTTTTAGATGCTGTCGCAAGGAAAATACAGAAAATTAAATAAAGCACGATAGTTGTTAGAATGAAATCGAATAGCAGTTCCTAACCAGCAATCAGAGTTGCAATTCTTTCATGATATCCTACCTGACAAATACTACTGTCATACTACTTATACACACATGACACTTGTTTCACCATGCCATATTATTACATCAAAAGCTCTCGGACGATAGATCAGTTCGGCAGTTGCGTGCTACTACTGAAGAATTTCAAAGTTGATTTGGACTAGCTCTCCTTGCTGAGAAAGTTCGATTTTGACATCATCCCCCACCGCAAGATTTGATAGAGTTTTGAACCTTGACCATCCTTTAGCATCAATCATCATGCGACCATCCTTTGTACTTACGGTATATTGAGCAGGTTCATTCACACCAAGGTTGCGCATGGTAAGAGAAAATTGGCCGCGGTCTCCCGGATTATTGAACGACTCCCTCGTTGCTCTAGGAGTTCTCTTTTGCAAACAAGAAGACATACACAAATAGTTAGATCAACACAGTGAATCATGTGAAACAACATGGAAAGAAAAAAGAACGAAGCACCTGGGCTACCAATGCTTACCAAGAAGGTGGAGATGTCGGTTTTTGTAAGGACTTCGGTATATGTAGTGCGAAATGCAGGCCAGTTTGTTACCGGTGCAAGTGCTGATTCCATTGCCGCTGCACGGGCCAGAGTAGATGCAAGTGCAACTTCTAGTGTTGGTGCAGATGCCGGAGCCGTTGCTAGTGCCCATGCCGGTGCGACGGTAGTGCCGCTGCTGCTGCCGGAGATGGTGCTCCTTGTGGAGCTGGTGCCCGTGTCGGTGCCTGATCCTCCGGTAGATCAGCCTGATCCGCTGACACGGTCGGTGCCCAATCCTCTGGTGGATCAGACTAAGCTTCTGCCGCTGTTAGTGCTAGAGCCAGTGTCGTCGAAGAAGGTGTCGGTGCTCAATCCGATGCTGAAGGTGGTACCGATGTGCGAGACAACATCGATCGTCTCTGGTCTACTATGATTTCATCTTCAGCTTTCTAACTTCACTAGGCTCCGTGGCCTTGATCCAGTCTTTTTCTTCACTTCTTTTAAATGCGAGAAGGACTAATTATGGCGTGTTTGTTAAACCAAACTGCAGTTCATCATAGGGCTTCAGATTGTACTCAGATAACAGACTGATCCAATTGTGTCCAGTAATATAAGTGATGGACAGTGCTTTCGTTAACGACACGACATAAAAAGTGAAACCTGCAAAAATAACCATCATAGATCAAATCAAATGGTTTATTTTGTAACGAATGTGAGATGGAAAAACCTGCATCGTAAAATTGCAGCAAAAGTAAGAAAACATGACAATAAATCAATAAGATTTAGACAGTAAATCAATAAGATTTACTTGATGCGACATGAGTGAATCCTTACCAGGAAATCACTATGTTCAAGTTCTAAATTGAAGGTTGATCGTCCAACTAAGGGTGACATGCAGGGCCCCCGCTTACTCCCACAAGAAGGACAATCCAAAGGTCATAAAAAATCATATGGACTGAACATCCATGGGACTGGAAATCTTGGTGGGTGCGATAAACCCTGCAATGCATACAGATATTGGAGTGTAACTATAATTGATAAACTGTCCTCACAAAAAAGATGATCTGGATACTTCAAAATATAGATACTAAATTGAGTGGGCAGACATTGACATAGATTGTTCTCATGACTCACCACACAAAAAAGTGACAGTACTGAACAATACAGGGTTCACACACACAAATTAAGTATTGAACAATAGTACTTATTACAGACAAGCAAAGTTGCACTAATTAAACTCTACAGACTATTTCTATCTACCGATCTACGAGATGTACCCCACATAACTGACTAGGCCATGGACTTCATGAGAGATGTCTACCGGCACGATCGCCCTCTCGTCAACCTTGGAGAACCTAACAGAGTGGTCTTTCCACTCATAAACATGACGATGAAGACAGTTTGCATTAGATTTTTCGGGAAGCTTTACAAGAACCACACCCTTCGTAATCGAAGGAACAACTAGGAAATTGTTGTGGTGAAATACACCCTCGAGAACACGCCTGACAACAGTGCTACCTGAAAACACTTGTTCACGACATGTGGCGACAAGGACACATCAGCTGGATAGTTTAGTAGTAGAACTCATCCTCAGGTCTTCCAGTTCACACGTCATGACTTTGAGAACTTCATCTCCACTGCGGACCTGGTTCTAATTAAAAAAACCAAATATTTTATTACTACCTCCGTTCAGAAATATAAGATGATTTTCGATATTTTACTCCATATAAGACTACATATACACATAGAAATGAGTAAACAAAGGCACTAGAACTTGTCTTCAAAGGCATGAGAGCAGAGGGATTACTTGCAATATCCATAACACATGTTACTGAGGCTACTATACTCTCTTCAAAGGCATGAAAGCTAAAATCTTGCATTTCCTATAGCTAGCATTGATGTTCATAAAGTAGTTGAAAGTAATCTACAAGACATCAGTGTTATGTGCAATAATCATATGTATGTCAACCTCTCGCATGTTTTGGTCAAAAGAGCAATTTAGAACCGTCATTTGGCACACAAAAATCACATGCAAGATCACCCAGAAAATTGTACTACTAGTATTAGTACTGCTTGTTAGATGAAAAAACACGATCAAGATCGCCAAAAAGATCGTCAAGAAGAGATATTCCCTGGACTGCCTTAACGAGGGATCCCGGAGAGGGGGGCTAGGACAGGGCGATGGCTTGAGCTTGTTTGTGGTAGTCCCGGCAGGGTCCTTGTGCTTCTTCGTTCCCTGAGCCTTAATGGTTTTGGCAAGAGCCATAGACATCACTTTTGCCGGTGCTCCAAGGTCCATCAAGAAACTGTCAAATAGAAATAAAGGAAAAGAAACCATAATCACAAACCCAATAGAAGAACAGAGAGAGAGAGTTATAGGATCAGTCTTGGGGTTGCAAGACCGGGCCATGGCCAGAAGCAACACCATTGATGCGCTCACCTTTCCTTCTTTGGGAGAGAAGAACAATGGCAGAAGCACATCGGGGTTTTGTTGAAGAAATGAGGAACAAGACGAGGGAGAAGCGATTTGGGGTTTTCTTCAAGAGAGGAACATGAGGGAGAAGAGTGAAATGATGGTTGCTTCGTCCGTCCAACTTACTGCTGGAAAGGTGGGGGTTTTGTGATTTGATGGCTCATTGGGCATTACTGAGGTGCTTCGACCGGTGTAGTCTACCATGTAGTTGTGCAGTCTAGTACGGAGTAATTTAGTGCATGGCAAGTGGACCCCGATGCTGGCTGTCCCACACGTCGACGGAAGTGAATAGAAAGGTTCCCGAAGACTGTCGAGGTGGATCTGCATGGTAGAGCATGTCCACTGTTTCTAAAGAAAAAAATGATTACAACAAGCGTTTCCGCTATTACGACGAAGGAGTGCGAAACACGACACCCACTTGAACTTACATAGTACTCCTACTACTAGGCATGTGCAGTGGTTCATACGTTAGTACTATATAATCTTGTTGCTAGTGTAGTAAGATATGATGATAACAAATGATGTTGTGCGCATGTCAACTATATGAATAGTAATGTAACATACCCCTTTTTGGACTGTCCGGTCGAGAATGAATGGTGAGATCAGTGTTAAAAGAACTAGGTCTACAAAGCACGAAGAGTACCGTGCTACAGTACTCCATGGAACATGAACCATATGAAGCACGAATCAGTGTTAGGCACGGTGTATGAAGGGTGCATGGGAGCAAAAGTTCCGTTCTCGGCCCACTTTTGGGTGTTTAGAAGAGTGCATGAAGGGTGCACGAGTCCACACTAGTAGGTTAACACAAATACACTAGGAGAATGCATGAAGAGGGGTGCTGAGATGAGCATGCATGAAGAGGGAACAACTATATTGAGATCAGAATGCAACCAAACACACCAACATGCTTTCTGCTACACTGACTGATCTGGACCATTTGAGTTTGATCTAACGGTCATGTTGCGCTGAGACATGCACATGCAGAGGACACCTAAACACCATCGAAACCCCGCTGCTTCTCGAGGCGCACGACATTGGTGATGCAGGGTGCCACCGCCCGCAGAGCCCGCTCCAGGTCGACAGGAGCCAGCTCGTCAAAGACGGCTTCCAATGGCACGAATGGATTCCGGCGGCGAAGCCCTAAGAGGATTTGCCCGGCAACGATGACGGTCGCCTGCAACCCCTCCTTGTCTAGCTCCGCCCCCACCGTCGCGCAGAGATGGCTCAGCTCCTCGGAGATATAGGTGAAGAAGGAGATCGGGCCAGGAAGCCACAACTCGTTGAAGTCGACGGGGTGGTTGAACGGGTTTAGCCGGACGGCCGACATGGTCGTGCTAGAACGATGATAGGCATCACGCATCCATGACACGTGTGTGGCAACATGGTCCACCAAGTGGTTGAGGCGATCCTGGACCTCGTCATGATCGGCCGGCTCGCGCTCTAGCCGGCTCGCCTGACTGCCTATTGTATCTCCCGCTTTCTACAGCAACACCTTCGATGCCTCGAACATCTACATCTTTCTGGTGGACGGTTGCCGCTTTTGAAGCTCCGTGAACTCCCGCACATAAAGGAGGAGCATGGCACTCCTCTCCTCCTTGAGCTCACGGAGCTCCACGTCCTTGGCCCTACGCTCCACATCCTTGGCCTGGAGCTCCTGTGTCAGGTGCCTCACCTCAATCTCCATGATCTGGTGCGCCACCATGGAACTAGGTAGAAGCAATTGGGAGAGGAACCTAAGGGGGCGAAACGGCTGAAAGGCAATGCAATCTACGGGAAGGCGGAGGGAGACAGCCGAGGAGTAGGGTGAATCTTTTGGTTTTCACCATGGGAAAACACCAGTCAATGACTTTTAACATCAGGGAGCAGTGGGTTTTATAGGCGGAGTCATCATGACTAATTGCTGCTGCGCCTTCTCCCATCAATCAAAAAAATTCCTGCCGCGCCTGCCGCTCCCAAAGACCAGAGCAACGCCATGGTGGATATTTAAATTTACCTGGCGGCAAGGAGAGAAAAAAGGGGGTGAAAAAACAAATGTGGCGCCTATCGGTGTCAAAACCGGCGGATCTCGGGTAGGGGGTCCCGAACTGTGCGTCTAAGGTCGATGGTAACATGAGACAAGGGACACGATGTTTACCCAGGTTCAGGCCCTCTCTATGGAGGAAATACCCTACGTCCTGCTTGATTGATATTGATGAATATGCGTGTTACAAGAGTTGATCTACCTTGAGATCGTAATGGCTAAACCCTAGAGGTCTAGCTTGTATGGCTATGATAATGAGTGTCCTATCCGGACTAAGTCCTCCGGTTTATATAGACACCGGGAGGATCTAGGGTTACACAAGGTCGGTTACAAAGAAGGGAATCTACATATCCGGTCGTCAAGCTTGCCTTCCATGCCAAGGGGAGTCCCATCCGGACTCGGGTGCAGTCTTCGGTCTTCGTATCTTCACAGCCCATCAGTCCGGCCAATGGCTAACGGGCCGGACGCCCGAGGACCCCTTAGTCCAGGACTCCCTCAGTAGCCCTTGAACCTGGCTTCAATGACAAGGTATCCGGCGCGTAGTGCTGTCTTCGGCATTGCAAGACGGGTTCCTCCTTCCGAATTCTAGAATAGTCTTCGGACGAATTGATCATGTCCGGACCTATAACACACACCACACACAACCGTAGAGAGAATATAATAACACATGAGTCCAATCCGTTGACAACTTTTACAACATGACATCATGTCCATCCGGTCATAATTTCGAACCGTTTTTTGCCTGCCGCTCCACATTTCGAGACACGGTTGCCATTGGCACGTCTTGTCGAAGCAAAGATCGTGTCCCCTTATTACGGGATTCTCATCAATACGGGTGTGGGTAACCCAACCGTGCCATTTACACAGCCCTCGGGAGCAGGCAAATTTTGAGGCGAGTGGGGTGGCGTTTAATATTCACTGCCCTTATAAGGAGATAAGATTCCCCTTTCTTCTCCCACGCCTTCTTTCTTCTCCTGGCCTTACACTATTGAGCTCTAGCACCCAAGTTCTCATCTATTTCCCACTCGAGGAAGCACTCAGCCATGTCCGGATTCAGAGGTCAAGGCAAGTGGATGGCCTCCTCCATCAAGGAGGAGGACATCGCTGAGCTTCGGGTGGCTGGGTACCTGGCGAAGGAAATCGCCCACCATCTTCCAGCCCAAGGACAAATCATTCCAACGCCGAAGCCCGACAAGAGGGTAGTGTTCCTCCCCCATTTCCTCTGTGGGCTAGGGTTTCCACTCCACCCCTTCGTCCGCGGGATAATGTTCTATTACGGGATAGACTTCCACGATCTATCCCCCAACTCTTTCCTCAATATCTCGGTGTTTATCATCATGTGCGAGGCCTTCCTCCGCATCCACCCCCACTTCGGGCTATGGCTCAAAACCTTTAATGTGAAGCCCAAGGTGGAGGACGGACAACACACAGAGTGCGGGGGTGCCATGGCGAGAAAGCTCACCAATGTCCCCTAGCCAAAAGGCACATTCGTGGAGTCTATCAAGGAATGGCAGAAACAATGGTTCTACATCACCAAGCCCCGCGACGCCACCTGGGCCGCGGCTGTCGCATTCAACTCCGGCGCTCCTGTGCGACTTACCTCCTGGGTCGAGAAGAGCCCAAACTGGTGTTCGTCAGACGAGCTGATTGTGCTACGAATGCGCATTCAAAGCATGATCAATAGGGACATCAAGCTCGTCGACATAATTCAAGTGATGTTGGTGCACCAGATCCTCCCTTGCCAGAGCCGAAGCCGCTCTCTATGGGATTTCAACCCGAAAAAGCACCACACCTTGGAGAGGCTCTTCGAAACAGCTCACGAAGATGCCTGGAAGTTGCTCTTCAAGGGTAACGAGATACCGCCGGCCACAGATTCGGACCGCGGCCACGACATAAATCACCTCCCCAATGAGGTATGTTTATTTTCAACACATCCCCTACTTGCTTGTTTCAAGGGTGATATCTAAACTTTTATTATCATTGCTTTTCTAGTACTGGCTGAAGAAGGCGAAGCAGATCTGGTGTCCGGCTCCCCTGCCTGAAGAACCAGTCATCCCGTGCTTAGAGAAGATGCTGGAGCCGGCGCCTTATAAGGCACCAGAGAAGAAGGCCACAGGAAAGGACAAGGGGGTCCGAAGTGGCCCCTGCCGCAAGGGCACTTCGGACGTGACGTCCGAAGACAAGGCCTGTTCCCCCACCACCGAAGACGACAAGGACGAGGAGGAGGGAAGCGGCTCTCCCCTTGATGGGGGGAGGAAGAAGAGGGCAGCCTCCATGACTCTGGAGGCAGATGTGCCCAAGAAGGGGAAGGGCTCCCCTGCGGATAACTCTGCATGGGACGACGACAACAGTCCGGAGGAACGCCCCCGCGCTAAGCCTCGAGCCGCATCGTAAGTACTAAGACTTGTATCCACCCATAAAGGTTCTCCTCTCTACAACAATTAAATGATTGGTTACATTTTATTGTAGTCCGACCCACAACAGCTCCCCGCGATCCTCATCAGGAGGGTCACTGGATTCCAAGGCGATGGCCAGCGATTCGCCGCCAGCTGCTCACTCCCCCAAGGCCAAGGATGATGCGGAGGTGCTGTCCCCAAGGACTGTTCCAGGAGGGGGAGAGGCTCAGGAGGTGCCAGAAGGTGAAAATCCCGTCGCCGGACACCAAGGGGAGTCAATCCCCATGGAGACTAGTGGGGAGGGCCGAACTCAGTTCGACCCTCAGCCGGAGTCAATTCCGGAGACCGAGGCTGCTCCGGAATCCGGCATTCTACCTCCTTCGAAAGAAGGGGCGATGCTTGTTCCCCCGATGACCATTGTCCAACCAGGGGCACCGGATAATCTGCTGGAAGCGCTGCGAGGCGCTTCCATTGTGGATGAGCACCGTGTCCTTACAGGCACGGTAATTGAAAGGGTTCAGTCCGCCAAAAGCGGGCTGACCGAAGCCTGCAGTAGCCTGTTAACAGGTTTTGAGGTAAGCAACACAAAAAAGGAGAAATTCCCAGTGTAGACAGTAGCCCCTGAGACACTGTCCGGTGTTCGAAAAGAAAAAGGCGGGCAGAGGATCAATCTCCTATTGCAGGAAACTAACTAAATTTGTCTGAAAATGTATGTGCAGGCGTCGCTATTGGCCGCGGCCTCACATACTGCCTAAGTCTCTGGACTGAAGCAGAAACTGGCGGAGGCCGAGGAGGAGTTGGGCTGGGTAAAGAGGCATCTCCAAGAAAGACAAGGTAAGTAATGACCTGTCATGGATTCGAAAAAGGGGAAAATAATATGCAATGACCGAAGTATCATGATGTAAACAGAGGCGACGTCCGAGGTCGAGGCCCTGAAAGCGACCCTGGTCGAAGCCGAGGGGAAGGCTGTCAAGGAGCAGGCCGCCCATAAAAGGCTCAAGGCCCGGGTCAACGAAGTCCAACAGGAGCTCGAGGACGCGGTGAAGAAGTGCGATACCTTGGAGCACAACGCGTCGGCTCAAGAAGACGAACTTGCCGAGGCTCGTAAGAGTGCGGAGGCAGCCTAGATTGAAGCCCAAGGCGCCCTCCATGAGATCTAGGAGGCCAGGAAGATCGCGGTGGGTAAGGCATTCAATATGCAATGCAGGAGTGTGAAGAGGCAATTCCTTTTACTAACCCGGATTTGTAGTTCTCCAGGGGACTTTGCTGATCTGCCGCGCAGTGTGTCGGATGCTGCGGAGTTCTTCCGAGCCGAAGAAGGGAGCCCCGCGGAGAAGCTAGTCGCAATATTGCGTGCTAGAACATCCGGTGACCTTCAGCGATCAGCTGAAACAGCTGGTCGAGCTGCACAGGGTGGCCGAACTAGCCATGAAGGATATGATAGTCCGGCTGTGGCCGGCCGGATCTATTCCCAGTAGCTACTTCGGCCTCGTGAAGAAGCTACTAGATGCCTGTCCTCGGCTGGATGTCATCGAGCGATCCATCTGCATCGAGGGCGCGCGTCTGGCCTTCTCTTATTGCAAGGTCTGGTGGGCGAAGCTAGACGCTGTCAAGCTAGTGACTGGGGGCCGCCGGAGGGCAAGGAGTACCACACACCTGAGCGATACTTCGGTGATGTCTTAGAGGGGTCCCACATTGTTGCGGATCATTGTGGGAAGGACACCATATTTGAATGAATGTATTCGAGCTTCCTCTGCCTTGTATGATGAAATAAAGTGTTTATGCAATATAATGCTTGTTATGTTTTTAAATTTTTACTTCCTGTGCAGCCGTGTTGTATGAAATCTAAGGGTTAACCAGTCATCGGCTTTTTCCCCCACGTAGGTAGTACGGGGGTGTTCGGGATGGAATCTAAACAATCTTGATCCAATTAGATGGTCCGTGAAGGAGTTGTTTAGCGCAACGAACCAGGCAACCAGACTATGCGGCTGTAACGCCCTCACTTAGCCATAGGAGTGCGACAATAAAAACATGGGCGCAACCCCTAGAATCCAAACTAGAGTGCTATAAGCCTCTGATCGGGAAGTACCAATCCTTCGCGTAATGCGGAAGAAATCTCCAACGATTTGCAACCTCCGAACAACTGACTGGCTCTCGCCGCATCATGACAGTCAGTTTTCAGCTTTCTCTACTGAGGTGCTCCTTTGGATAAACCAAGGAACAATCGCAGTAGTTCTCCCTTTACTACCTTAGCCGATGTAGCGGAACATAAGGTAGCAAACACAGGAGCCGGGAAACCCAACTATTGACCAAAGACATGATTCGGAGCCAATGCATATAATGCTAAATTCAGGGTGCCAAACTATACTTATAAAAAGTGTTTGGACTTTTGTTGCCATAATGTTGGGTGCTATGGAGCCCCTGGCAACATCAAGCATACCAAAGTGTACAAGTGCTACATGATAGGATTATCCACAGGGGAGCTGAAAAGGAAAAAGGAAAGATAACAGAAAAGGTACAAAAAAGTTGGAGTCCTACAACTCCAGCCGCAAACTGTTCTCATTGTAATTTAATTAGTACGTCAAGGCGCATTGATGCATGTAGTGCGATAAGCAACGGGCTATTTGACATGCTGAAACCAAGGGAGAGCTGCATGAGGCTCCTGAAAAACAAGTAAAGTTATCTTTAACAAAATCACCTAAAAAGTCCCCCATACGTCTGTGTTTCTCGCCGTCTTGGTGTGTTTATCCTTCAAGAGGACCGATGACCAGGCCATCGGATGGTGCCTGTGGGATTGAGACTTGAAAAAGGAAATAAGTAAAAATAAAAGTGTATGTGTATGCGACGTCGGTTGACCCGTATTACGGACCACAAGCTGGTTATTCCTCCGTCGATGCCCATGGTATTTTGAGTGCGTAATTATGTACGTGCGGCACGTATGCCACCACTTGATCGGAACTGCGATGGAGGCCTGATTGCTAGTCGAGCTCCTGACAAGCCGAGCTTTCCTACTGCAGAGTAGTTCGGACCCTCTTAACGGTGTCCGCGGGCTCGGCAGCCGCATTAAGGTTCTGCTTGAGAAGGCCGCTCTATACTTCTGCTACTAAGGCAGTTGTGTGCTCTTTTGTGCCGAGGGAGCATTCCGTATTTCCATTAACCGTTATGACGCTGCGTGGACCGGGCATCTTGAGCTCGAGATAAGCATAGTGTGGTACTGCGTTGAATCGAGCAAACGCAGTTCGTCCGAGCAGTGCATGATAGCTGTTGCGAAAGGGGATGATACTGAAGATTAACTCCTCGCTTCGGAAGTTGTCCAGAGATCCGATGACAACCTCAAGTGTGATTGAGCCCGTACAGCGGGCCTATACACCTGGTATGATTCCTTTGAAGGTAGTCCTGGTGGGCTTGATCCGGGATGGGTTAATGCCCATTTTTCGCGTTGTATCCTGATAGAGCGGGTTAAAGCTGCTACCGCCGTCCATAAGGACGCGAGTCAGGTGGAAACCATCAATTATCGGGTCTAAGACCAGTGCGGATGAGCCACCATGACGGATACTGGTCGGATGATCCTGGCGATCAAAGGTGATCGGGCATGACGACCATGGATTAAATTTTGGGGCGACTGTCTCTATCGCGTAGACGTCCGTGAGCGCACGCTTGCGCTCCCTCTTGGGGATATGGGTAGCATATATCATGTTCACCGTTTTGACTAAGGGGGAAACTTCTTCTGTCCCCTGTGTTCGGTTGCTAGGGCTCTCCATCATCGTCCTCGCCTTACGATCCCTTTTCCCTATTCTCCGCTTTTAATTTGTCGACCTGTTTAAAAACCCAACAATCTCTATTTGTATGATTGGGTGGCTTTTCTGGGGTGCCATGAATCTGGCATGGATGATCGAGTATGCGGTCTAAGATGGATGGGCTTGAATTGTTCTTTTGGAACGACTTCTTCCACTTACCTGACTTAGGACCCCTGAATCCGGCATTGACTGCCGTGTCCTCGGTGTTATCACTGTTGTTTTGGTGCTTGTATCTCTTGCGTCGAGACTTGTCTTTGCTAGTTTTAGCTTCGGGGGTGCCGGCATCGCTTGCATTGTTTTTGCTACGGGCCAACCAACTGTCCTCGCCCGCACAAAAGCGGGTCATGAGTGCCGTGAGGGCTGCCATGGATTTTGGCTTTTCTTGGCCGAGGTGGCGAGCAAGCCATTTGTCGGATACTATGTTTGAAGGCTGCTAGGGCTTCGGCATATGGGCAGTTGACGATTTGGTTCTTTTTAGTTAAGAACCTAGTCCAAAATTTCCTGGCGGACTCTCCGGGCTGCTGAACTATATGGCTTAGGTCATCAGCGTCCGGAGGTCAAACATATGTACCTTCAAAGTTATCGAGGAAAGCCTCTTCCAAATCATCCCAGCTACCAATGGGATTTGCAGGCAGACTGTTGAGCCAGTGCCGAGCTGGCCCTTTGAGTTTTAAAGGGAGGTATTTGATGGCGTGGAAGTCATCGCCGCGGGCCATATGAATGTGGAGAATGAAGTCTTAGATCCACACCGCGGGGTCCGTGGTTCCATTGTATGATTCTATATTCACAGGTTTGAACCCTTCTAGGAATTCATGGTCCAGGACCTCATCAGTGAAGCAATGAGGGTGTGCGGTGCCTCTATATCGGGCCGTATCACGACATAGCTCGGATGGTGTCCGTCTGCGGTTTTCAGCCCGCGCGTGACTAAGTTTGTCACATCTGAATAGATGGCTGTCGACGCGTGTCGAGGCACGCCCTCGCAATCCGTAGATTGATCTAGTGTGTCCTGGTTTATTGTTCAGGGTTTGCCGGAGGTCATATGTATGCCCATGGGCTAATTTACCTCTGCCCGTGCGCTGAGGCGGGGCTGGCTGGTGTTCGGCGTGATTTGCCATTTTGTCTCGACCACATGGTGGTCGGCCCGCCGCATTGTATGATGGAGGTATGTAGTTCGACGCCTCCTCGTCAAACTGAGGTAACAGTTTGTGCTTTGGGTAGCTTTTGGTTGGGCACTTGAGGCCGTACTCTTCGGCTGCTAGGACATCAGTCCATTTATCATTTAGCAGATCTTGGTCAGCTTGAAGCTGCTGCTGCTTCTTTTTCAGGCTCCGTGCGGTGGCAATTAGCTGGCGCTTGAAGCGCTCCTGCTCAAGAGGCTCCTCAGGCATGATGAAATCCTCGGTGCCGAGGCTCACCTTGTCCTCAGAGAACGGAAGGTAATTATCGTCCTCCGAATCTTCGTGCGTGGCCTGTTTACCGGGGCTAACCTGCCCGCCTTCCCGTTCGTCTTGTTCATTAGTTGTATCGACGGGGTCTTCATTGTCTTCGGCACCTTCTGGAGTGTTGTCTTCTCCTGTGTCGGTACCGCTGTCTTTGCTGCAGCGTGACTTAGAGCAGTGCCACTGGCGCCAGCGCTTGGACTGTGTTTTAGAAGGTTTATCCTCAGCGGGATCTTCCTTGTCCTCGCCGCTGTTCTCCTTTGGTGCATGCACCATGTATACATCATACGAGGAAGTGGCCGTCCAGCGTCTGGTGAACGACGGGTTCTGGACCTCTTCTTCTTCAACGTCGTCGTCCATACCGTCGATGTCCTCGGAAGCATAGTCAAGCTCGTTGGTCAAATCCTCGACCGTGGCTATGTAGTGGGTGGCGGGTGGAAAACAAAATTCTCCACCGTCAGCCCCTAGTTCGAGCCGGATATAGTTCGGCTGTGAGTCCTCTGTCAAGGACATGTTCTTTAACGAATTTAGGACATCGCCCAAAGGCGAGTGCTGGAAGATGTCCACGGCGCTGAATTAGAAGATCGATAAACGATCAAGCTCGGCGTCCGTGGGCTCACGTGGTTCGGAACTTTCGGCCGGATATGAGTCCGGAGTTCCGCTGACAGATACGTCGTGAGAGGTTAAGTCTGTATGCGGCTCCAACGCTGTGGAATCTGTGGCTTCCGTGGTGGGGTTGATCCTCCCATCCTTGGGTGGCGCAACTCGCTTCGGATCTAGGGCCGGAGCAGTTAGAGGAGAGATCTCCTGGACGCGGCCTGATGATAGATTTAGGTCATGATCATCGGAGTGGCCGGGAGCGGCTACCACGGTCTCGAATCCGGCGAAGATAAAGTCTCCACAGATGTCCGCAACATAGTTCAAGCTCCCAAATCTGACCTGATGGCTAGGGGCATAGCTTTCGATCTGCTCCAGATGGCCAAGCAAAGTGGCCCGTGATACGAAGCCACCGAACACGAAGATCTGTCTGGGGAGAAAGGTTTCTCCCTGGATGGTGTCATTATTGATGATCAAAGGGGCCATCAAACCTCTTAGTGACAGCAAAGTGGAACTCTCAATGAAAGTACCAATGTCGGTGTCAAAAACGGCGGATCTCGGGTAGGGGGTCCTGAACTGTGCGTCTAATGTCGATGGTAATAGGAGACAAGGGACACGATGTTTACCCAGGTTCGGGCCCTCTCTATGGAGGTAATACCCTACATCCTGCTTGATTGATATTGAGGAATATGAGTGTTACAAGAGTTGATCTACCTCGAGATCGTAATGGCTAAACCCTAGAGGTCTAGCTTGTATGGCTATGATAATGAGTGTCCTATCTGGACTAAGTCCTCTGGTTTATATAGACACCGGGAGGATCTAGGGTTACACAAGGTCGGTTACAAAGAAGGGAATCTACATATCCGGTCATCAAGCTTGTCTTCCATGCCAAGGAGAGTCCCATCCGGACTCGGGTGCAGTCTTCGGTCTTCGTATCTTCACAGCCCATCAGTCTGGCCCATGGCTAACGGGCCGGACGCCCGAGGACCCCTTAGTCCAAGACTCCCTCAGCGGCAGCCTAGCTAATCGGCCGCACTAGCCCAACTAGCTAGCCACCACGCTTCACTGATGTACTCGGCTGGAAAGGTGGGCTATTATGATTTGATGACTCATTTACTTGCTTCGGTGCTACGACCGAGGAGGACCTGAAAACACATGGTAGGGCGTCCCACATCTCGGAAAGGAAGAAAATATGCGTGCACCACCTGGGAGGACCCAGAAACTGCGCGGTAGGGTGTGCCACGTTTCGGCATGGAGGAAAAATGTGCATGTAAAAATATACTGTACCAGACGTACTACCCATGGTTCGACCTTGGGACCTAGCCAGTTGGTCGAAAACACCCGACTAGCCACATAGCTTCATCATGATAACGTGGCATGGAGGATTGGTGTGGTTAGCTCTATCTCGACCAGCCACTACGTCTCTTGTTATAGGTGATTCTTCTATTTTCCAAGTATTTTTTGGTTATAATAACACCGCGACAAGCTTGCGCCGCTCTTCATGTGTGCCCGTGCGTCTAAAGGTTACTAGATGGAGAGGAGCGAGAGATCGCAGATATGGGACCCGCCAGTGAGTGAGTCAACGGTCATGCACGTGTTGACGAGCCACTCCATCTACTCTACTCAACTAATACTGTATAAAATCAAGTTATGCGACAAAGCCAACAACCATTGCTATTTAGGCTATTGATATATGCTTTGTAGTCCAGGTTGCTAGTTTGAATCTCGTCTTTCAGATTTGTTAGTTTTAGGTCCAAATTTGACAAGTGGGACCCTCGTGTGTTGTTTTGATATTTTAGTGTAGGATGGTTTTTTGCACAAGCACTTTGCGCCATTAGACAAGTTACGACACCAGTTACACGTATTTTGCAAGTTTAGGAACAAAAATGACAGTGGCATAGAATATCACATGCACCCCATAGCTTAGATGCTATGGTGATATGAGTTTTTACGTCGTTGGATCTGAGATCCAATGGCTTGGGAGTAGTCTTTGTAATTATGCGCAACTTCCAAACTCTCCAAGGTTTTTTTTGCAAATAAAACATTCAGGCCTCGTGTGTGCCGCTGCATCTTGGATCAACGGCTCCCAGTAGCTCATATTAGGTGCTCCCCGCAGCTTAATTAGCCGCTACGGTGAGACAAGCATCTAGGTTGTATGATTTGTGACCAGATGCCACATGCGTAGTACTTGTACTGTCTACGCAATTCCCAAACTCTTTGAGGCCTATATTGCAAAAACATTCAAACCTCCTACTGTGAGACGTTAGATCTCCCGGGAACTTGTATCACCATAGAATCTATGGTGTGGGAGCACCTCATATTCTCCCGTGCAAGAAAACACTAGGTGCTCTCGCATCTTGGATGCTACAGTGATATGAGCCTCGAGGCCATTCGATCTGAGATCCAATGGCATTTGAGCAGTTTTTGTGCTTGTGAGCAGTGCTCGAACTCTTTGGTGGCTTTTCTACAAAAAACATTCGAACCACCAAGGAGTTGTTGGATCACAGATCCAACGGCTCCAAAGAGCTTGTATCACCAAAGCATCTAAGGTGTGGTAGCACATTATATTCTTCAATACAAGAGAGTATGAGGTCCTCCCTCACCTTAGATGCTACGGTGATACACGCACTACTGCAGGATGCTGCTAATGCGACACTACGACCAGAGACCCTTCAACGAAACTGTGTGCGATGCCATAATCGCAAATGGTGGTGTAAAAAACCCATCGAAAAAGGCGCAAATCATTTGCAATGGAGGATGCATCAAACATGGTTCAGATTTTAGTTGCGTGCGCGACGCAGGGCATACGGTTCAGCTCAATTAACTGTTTGCGATGAGGAGGAACAAAAGAAACGAGCAGCCAGATGAAGGTGTGTGTGATGTACAACATACAGTTCACTTGGATGAACTGTTTGTGATTAGGCAACACAAAAGAAACGGTCAGCCAGATCAAAGGTGTGTGCGATATACAACATGCAGTTCACTCGGATGAACTATTTGCGTTGAGACATGAGAACAAAAATAGTTCAAATGAACCAGATGTGTGTGATACGAGGCAAACATGTCTATAATCAGAAACATGTGCAAAGACCGATAACAACACAGACGATTACTGCTAACAAGCCATGTGTGTTGTGAGCAAACGATTGCTGGTATACAATTGTGAGTGATTGATGAGAACATCACCGACGGGTTCCATTGTTTAGCGTGTGCGATGTGATTTTCTTTGTCCGCACAACATCTACGCTCTGTCTACAGAGCATCAACATATATACTTAAAAAGACAGCATTGCATAACCAAATTAAGCATATAATTACACAAGTGACTACACACATAACATTTCCACACACCAAAGTAAGCAATTACATGCATACTAAAGTAGGAGAAACGAGGATCTAATCATCTACTTATTGTTGCGACGACGCTTTCCATTGATCTACATTCGGCTAGATCACTGGCCGTTTTGGGGAAGGAGGCACTTCCTCATGTCAACGATCCGCCTGTACATGTCGTAGCTCGTGTATGCCTCCTTGGCCGCGTACACGACATGAGCTTTGTTGAGTTTCTCCATCCAGGACGAGTTCCAGGCACGCTTGTCCTTGTTGCACGAATCCTTCATGTCTCTGTAGTAGGGGTCGGTGATGGCCTCGGCGAGGTGAACCAGTGAGTCCTTCTCATGCTCCTTGCTGCCCCAGATCTTGTATTGGCCCTGGATGTCGACAAGATTCTGGCAGGCGATGCCCGTATTCTCGAGCACCTTTACATCATTGGTGATGTCCACCGTAGCGAACATGTAGTTGGGGCTGTTGACAAACCTGGCGAAACGCTCGCAAGGCCTTGTGGCCAGGCAGTAGTGGTAGACGAGGACGTGGTGGCGCATGCACATCTGGGCGACGACGACCTTGGGACAAGACCCGGCACAAGCGCGGGTGTACTCGAGGTCGAACCCGACCACCTTTTACTTCTCCGCGGCAAGCAACATCTCCATGATATGGATGGAGTGCTCCACCTAGACCGGGTCGTTGGTGTACACCACCGAGAGGTCCACGAACCTTCTGTGGGTGTCCACCACGGTACGCATGGTGAACTGTTGCTCGTCGTCGGCAGTCGCTCGGAGCGCCATTGGAGCCGGCAGGATACCCTCTAAGAATTTCTCGTGGTGGGTGTGCTTCTTGCAATGGTGGGGCGCGATCAAAAGGTTGAAGAAACACAAGGGTTAAATGGCTGCTGTAATAAACGGGGGCCGGCCGACCTGTAATCGTCACGTCTTGTCACATCATTCATAGCGGAGGATTCCAGTGCACGCTTGACAACACCGCACCGCATGCGTGGGCTCGAAGAGGCGCCAAATGTATCATTGGTGAGCCTATTCCCGCGCTACCGCGCTGTTTACCGCGCAAGCTTCCCACCCGGCTAGTTTGGCCATGCGTGGGCTAGAAGAGGGACAAATCATGGGCGTTTATTGCCAAAAAGATTTGTAAAAACGAAGTGTGTGTAATGATTTCGGTCATAAGTTTACCCATGGGTCATGATGTCAAAGTTACACAGAAGGGTGATGATGGACACTCGAGTGCGATAATTAATTATGCGCTCTACAGTGCACACGGTGGAAGAAACCAACTGTGTGCAATAATGTTGAAGATCGCAGTTGAGTTAGCTATACAGATTGTGCTGTGAGATCGACAAGGTAAACTGATTCGAGAATGGTTAATAAATTCTAAGAGCATTGCATATTAAGTTCAAAATAGTGCTAGCAATATACGAGTCTCATACGATGCCTGTCGGTGTCAAAACCGGCGGATCTCGGGTAGGGGGTCCCGAACTATGCGTCTAAGGTGGATGGTAACAGGAGGAAGGGGACACAATGTTTTACCCAGGTTCGGGCCCTCTTGATGGAGGTAAAACCCTACGTCCTGCTTGATTAATATTCATGATATGGGTAGTACAAGAGTAGATCTACCACGAGATCGGAGAGGCTAAACCCTAGAAGCTAGCCTATGGTATGATTGTATGTTGTCCTATGGACTAAAACCCTCCGGTTTATATAGACACCGGAGGGGCTAGGGTTACACAAGGTCAGTTACAAAGGAGGAGATATACATATCCGTATTGCCTAGCTTGCCTTCCACGCCAAGTAGAGTCCCATCCGGACACGAGATGAAATCTTCAATCTTGTATCTTCATAATCCAACAGTCCAGCCGAAAGATATAGTCCGGCTGTCCGGAGACCCCCTAATCCAGGACTCCCTCAGTAGCCCCCGAACTAGGCTTCAATGACGACGAGTCCGGTGTGCAGTATTGTCTTTGGCATTGCAAGGTGGGTTCTTCTCCAATTTCCAAGTGATTGTAAATAGTATCCGGCCCCATAAATGTTGATCCTCTTGGCTTCTGTGCCCAATAAGGGCAATTTCTTGAACGAATACGAGGCGCCAGGGCATTTTTGCATTCACCCCCCTAGCCAGATAAATAAATTGTCTATTAAAGGGATTGGGATTCTTAGATCCGATCCACACCATCCTCCCCTCAGCGAGAATCCATCAGAGCGTGTTTCGGAAAGATCCATTCCAGCATGGCCAACCTCCGCAGCTCCTCCTCCCGCCCCCGTAGCCCTAAGCTTGGCGATTGGGAGAGGTGTTCAGTTCCACATAGTCGATTGGTCGAACTGCAGACTAAAGGATTTCTTCCTCCGGCATACATGGTGCCCGTTCGAGCCGGGCTCGCCACCTACAATGGCGGGGAGCAAGCGGAGAACTTTCCATGTCCCTCCATGGGGGAACAGGTTTGCCTTGTTCCTTACTTACTAAGGGGACTCGGATTTCCAATTCATCTGTTCCTCCGCAGGCCCCTGGAGTTCTACGGCCTCCAACTACACAATCTCACCCCTGCCTCCATCCTACACATCGCCGGCTATGTTGTTTTCTGCGAGTTGTTCCTGGGCTGCGTGGCTCACTTCAAGCTATGGAAAAGGCTATTTTGCCTTGTCCCTCGCACACAAAGGGAATCACTTTATCAATTGGCGGAGCCGAAGTATGGCGCATCGCCGATACCGAATATCTGTCCGGTACCCCGAAGAAGCCGTCCGAAGACTGGCCTTCAAAATGGTTTTATATGGAGGACGTTCCCCTTCCAGACCCTGTTCGGCGGGGTCTTCCTGAGTTCAACAATGCTCCTCTGAAGAAGCGCCGAAGTTGGCGCCCACGGAGCCCCCAGGTGGAAGACGACAGAGAAGTCCTCTATCTGATGAACCAGATTAAGGCACTGGCTCAGTCAGGTTTGACAATAACCGAAGTTATGTCGATTTGCATAATGCGGGGAGTGCAACCACTTCAATATCATGGACATCTCTTATGGTGTTTCAACGGGGAGGATGATGCCACCCGCTACGGGCGTAAGGGTCCGGGCGATGCTGCCGCACTAGCCAAAATGCTGTCCGAACTGTTCAAGGGAGAGGAGGAGGAGTTCACCCGCATCAAGCCACGGGACGGATTCTCCATGTACAATCCTCCAAGATGGGTAAGCTATATCCCCTTACTTCCATCTTCCCACGTTTTTCGTTGTAAGTATTCACCTTGCCAATTTACGGCAGGAACTGCGAAAGGCCATAAAGGAGGTCTGCAGCCCTTGTCCACAACCGGAGGACCCTGACCGGGCCCTCGACTCCAGACTCGAAGAAGATCTGGTTATCTCCGTGGAGCTGATAAACCAGCAGTTCTATCAGTTGAGCTGCGACGATGCCATGGTGGCCATTACGGCCGACTATCCCGGGCTGCTCCCTGCGTCGCACGTAAGAAAAACCGAAAAGTACCAACTCAAAAAAGTAGGATCCCCTTTTAGACACTTCACCCACCATATTCACATGGCCTTTTTTACAGGGAAGGCATTCGGGACGCCCTGCAGCAACGCGCCAACAGGAGGCACCGAGGCTAGGTAGGCCAAAAAGGAAGGCGGTTAGGACGGAGACGCCGGCGCAAAGGTACAAAAAACCCCGCTCCGTGGTTGTCGTCTTTCTCAAAATATAATGATGCATGTGTTTCTTCAACAGAAAAAACGCTCGCCGGAATATGTTCGGCGGTGTCGCCGATCACGCTTCCACCAGTCGGGCACCAGGACCGGACACGGATGCAGAAGCTGATATGGGGCAGGCGCCGGATAATCCCCCTACACAGGATGTGGATAGGTTATCTGTTACAAACTCGGAAGTGGAAAGCTCCATGAATCATAGGCGCCGCCGGGCCGTACATCGTGACGCTTGTTTCTCACCAGAGGCGTTTGATGCCTTTAATTCTGGAGAGGCGTACCTCCGTGCCGCTCAAGATGGTCTAGCCAGAGCCATGGATCAGTATGTAAAGGATGTACGGGTGAGTGATTCTGACGATTTATATGTATCAGTAGCCCCTGAGACTTGAAACAGTTAGCAGAACTAATTTAA
Source organism: Triticum urartu (assembly GCF_003073215.2). Taxonomy (NCBI): domain Eukaryota; kingdom Viridiplantae; phylum Streptophyta; class Magnoliopsida; order Poales; family Poaceae; genus Triticum; species Triticum urartu. Next base: position 330,091,060 of record NC_053028.1, on the reverse strand, counting down.
GGATCATATTTATTGTGCAGGTTCTTATAGAGAAGAATACTAGGCTGTCCCAGGAGCTAGAGGAATGCAAGACCCAACTGCGGGCCGCTATTGCCGTATTGCAGGAACAGAAAAAGCCTCCCGTTGGTAACATTTTAAAGAATGATGATTACCATATATTGCGCGGCGTGGCTGCCGATCTAACAATAGATTTTGCAGATGAATCCAGAGAAAGTCCGGGGGACCAGCATGTTATGCGGCAGCTAGAAGCTGGCAAACGCGTGCTGACTGAGGTTAGGCGGGAGAAAAACAATCTCCAAGATGCCAATAAAAGGCTGAACGTGGAACTAAAAGACGTTCGGGGCCACCTTGCCGACTCCGAGAAGGAGAATAAGAGGCTTCGACGCGGCATTTTTAGTAAGTGCTTGAACGAATCCTTTAAAGGTATTCGGTGAAGAAGCCGACTAACAACGTTATGTCTGTAGGTATGCTAACAGGTCGTCCCGCGGAGGAAATGCCCAGATCTGCGGGTGATCTTCTATCCGAGCTGTCAAATTTGCACGAACAAGTTCGGCAGGTGATGCAGGGTGTTGCCCATGCTTTGTGGCCGTCCGTCTCCCTACCAGAGGGTGTTGCGGAGCTTGCGGAGAAGCTCAAAGGAGCGTGGCAGTGCTTCCGATTATGGAAGATATCCGCCTGCTGACAAGGTGCCAGAGAAGCCTGGGCCATGGTGAAGACGCGATATACCAAAGCAGACCCAATTCACATGGCCGAGGTCGGACCTGTGGGGCCCGACGGAAAAGAAATTCCCGTTAGCTTAGTTTATGGGCATGTATAATTAGCCGCAAAGTATTCCCAACATGATTGTAAGCTAGGCCGCCTGTTGGATGGTATAGAAGAAGAATTTAGTCAGTCTGCGTGACTATGTAATTGAAGTGACATGTATAATGCCTTCTAGCCGGATTGTAGATCATTTGTCGTTGCGGACCTTTTCGCTTCAGCCTCCAGGCCCAATAGTCCGGAGTGTATCCGAATACCCGCTCAGTTATATAAGAACTGAGGTATGCGTGGAGACTAGGCGTAGGGGTCATTAGTGCTTTATCAGACAAGTGCCCAACTAGTTATGTCGGTGTCAAAACCGGCGGATCTCGGGTAGGGGGGTCCTGAACTGTGCGTCTAAGGCGGACGGTAACAGGAGGCAGGGGACACAATGTTTTACCCAGGTTCGGGCCCTCTTGATGGAGGTAAAACCCTACGTCCTGCTTGATTAATATTGATGATATGGGTAGTACAAGAGTAGATCTACCACGAGATCGGAGAGGCTAAACCCTAGAAGCTAGCCTATGGTATGATTGTATGTTGTCCTACAGACTAAAACCCTCCGGTTTATATAGACACCAGAGGGGCTAGGGTTACACAAGGTCGGTTACAAAGGAGGAGATATACATATCCGTATTACCTAGCTTGCCTTCCACGCCAAGTAGAGTCCCATCCGGACACGAGATGAAGTCTTCAATCTTGTATCTTCATAATCCAACAGTCCGGCCGAAAGATATAGTCCGGCTATCCGGAGACCCCCTAATCCAGGACTCCCTCAATGCCATTTCAACAATTGTACCTCAAAAGCTCGAAATTTTACAAGGTTTAAATTCTAGAGTTATATGGCTCAAATTCAAAGATTACAAGGTTCAAACTGATATTAGAAAAGAAATTCAGCTCATCAGCTACAAACTCTCACGTTGATCCGCTGAACATGGATATCAGAGAGGTTCAAACTAATATCACCGCTTGTAAGTCTGGTTTCGAAACCTCACAATTTTTGCAAAGGGGTCAGCCACTGAGGAGTCATGTATGGGGTTGACATGATGACTTCCGATTACTCTGTCATCTGAAGTTCCAAAATGAAATTCAGCATTTTTGGTGCCTACTCCATTCTGCCACACAAGCCGGCGGTGATCAACAAACCATTCATTTTTGTGAAATAAATGTAGGGCGAACCTCATTTCCTTTAGCACCCTTGCTGTGAGAACAAATAACCTGGCAAATATAATCTCTGGTAAGGTCCCTCGGTAGGAGTTCAAAGTAATTTCTGAGAGATGCAGATCTAGGCATTCAATGTGATTGTTATATTGTATCACATTATCCACCACTGGGCCTAACCTTATCTGCAAAAGAAGAAAACATGTTAGTGCCTACATGCAGTTTTGAACATTACTACAGGCCTATTTGGTTTGCAGGATTTGTAAAATGCACTGACATGCCATCTTCGATTTGACATGATTAACATGGGCATTTGATTACATTCTAGAAAAATGTAGCCTTCTTCACAAGAGGTTGGAGTGGATGAAAAGTTCCTTAAGAAAACTAGTACAGATGAATCCAAAGGAGAAATGCTTATTGATTGTAACCATATGTATCAAGCAACCAATATGGGGGGCATGTATGTACTAAAATCCTCCAAAAGAACCTTCAGAAATCATAGTACATTGTCATTGTAAACTTGCAAAAAGGTGTCACAAATTGAACTCCCATATGGTTAACATTTAACAGGAAAGGAACATCATATTGATATATAGCTTCTCCAGGCATGGAAAGCATCTCAGGAAACTGACAACTTGCTTCAGGTTGGGGCCGATAGATTCTAGTGCCAAGACCTTCACTGTGCTCAGTTTCGGGGTCAAGCTTGTCAGAATCATTTTCTGAATGATAGACGAACAAACATCTTCAAAATTAGAAATAATGTTAATTTGTAGAAGGAGAGGTAGAAGGCGGCTGTTGTACCTGAACGGGTGTGGATCCAATAACAAGTTCGGAGTATTTGTGAGACGAGTATCCCACCACTGTCAATTTCAGCGCATAAATGACATTCATTCTTGTTGGACCTTCTTGATCAACTACAAGTAATCTCTCAAGTGCAGGTGTGTCCTCAATGACCATACCATGGTACACATCTTGTGATGTCTTCCTGCCGCACCACCAACACACAAAAATAGTTCAGAGAGTCATGGAGTTGATGTGTAAGGTACTCAACCCATTGATCGCCTAAAGACGAAGGTACTCGAGTGTAGTACAGCCACGGAGCAGGCACTCCATGTCACCATTTGAGAGGCAGACGACGACGAGCTCGAGGTGCTTCAGTCGTGGTAGAATAAGAGCGGGCGCGTCATTAGGGGGGATGTCAGTTCCTGAACTTGGCGACGCGTAGCATGGGCGCGAGGTGGAGTGCGGACGTTGGCAACGACCGCATATGCCCATCATCAAAAGTGAGCTCCTTGAGCTGATCTAGGGCGAGGGATCGGAACCAGTCATCAAGCTTGGCTCGGTCCTTGCCGTTGGAACGGAACTTGCCCATTCTAAGGCCTTTGGTTGGGCCAAGGTGACTGCCGATGAACTTGGAGAACGCATCCAAGCTTTTGCGATAGCCGTGGTAGAGCTCGTGGGTGTCGATGAGGTCGAGATGGATGGAGTTCCATAGGGGGCGCCACCACCGGGAAAGGACGGTTGTCCGCGCCCCATATTTGATTGGGAGGAGGGAGGCTGCTGATGAAGTCTAGTCCTGCTGGAGTCGCTTGTGGTTCTAGCTCGCCCCGCCTCCGCTTGTTGGTAGCCTGGTTCTCCACCTCCGGAGTCTCCTTGTTAGGGGCGCTTTTTGATAGAAATGGGAGTACATGGAATATTTAGTTAAAACAGGGCAATAGAAAAGTGTATTGGTAACTAGAAGTTATTAGGTAGGAATATAGTAAGAAAAGGGAATAACAATTGGTTTCTTAAATACTACACAATTCATTTGAAATTTCTGGGTAAGTCAACATGCAGATAGTTGAAAATAAAACTTACTTTGAACAAAGTCTGGACGGATGATTTTGTCGAGGAAGTTAGCATATATCTCATGAGCAGGCCCTTTTATGTGCAGTGCAATTTTAGTGCCAGCTTTCAGTACATTAAACTTAGAAATTTCTTTCCAAAATCCAGTGCCAAAATAGGAGTCACCACGTTCATCAAGTCCTACAGTAGCAACGATTGTAAATCCATGGTTTGTGTGCAGTATGACATCCATGGAGCCTTGATCTATGTAAAGGGAAAAATTGTGCACTACATAATCTGTTGCATAGCAAGGGATGTGCTGCAGAAAATGGTAGGATTGTTAAAGAAAATATGGTAACATGCAAATATGGGCCCAAATATAAAGAACTGCACAACAATTGAAATCGAAGGACAAAAATCTATAAATAAACAGATAGGCTTAACATGATGTCATGGAAATATGAGAGTAATCTAAAGAACAATACATCATTAATTTGCCTAATATAGAAAGAAGAGGGGAAAAATCCCCTTTGACGTATATGGTGCATGTGGCACCTTTTATCCAAATGTAGCAATATTTATAATATGTTTAGGAAAGTATGCCATGCCAACCGATTTAGGGTGAGATTGAACATACCGCGCACGTCCTCAAGTTATATGGTACAGTGAGATGGAATCTCTGGTGGATGTCGCAAAGTCTTGAAGTGTCGGCGCACTGTACATTCTATGAATGAAAGAAAACCCTCAAATCAGCTGAAATAAATATGAATTGACGACAATTTCTGCCGGTTGATTAAAGGAGGCAGATGAACCGGGATAAGAGATGAGATAATATCTCATTAAATAAGTTACCTTGTCGTCCATGAGAAAGAATGCTTAGTACGGAAGATTCCCCAACCGAGCGGAGCTGGGTCGACCGCGAGCAGTGTCGAGAAAGTTGATGGCAATAGGAGGCAACAAGTGGAAGTGGCTAAATGCGGTGGGCTTTGCCGGCAGCCTGGTGGCGGCGGCAGGCGTCGATCTAAGTGTTTACTGCCACGATAGGCGGTGCCATGGCATAGACGCGGTGGAGCTTGTGCAGGTGTGAATGGGGAACGTACCGGAGGGGGTGGTGGGTGGGGTGAGGGTTTTTGTGACGTGGGGATGGTGAGGGTTTTCTTTTTTCTTTTTTGAATTGGGTGGTGAGGGTTTTCTGTCCCACGAAGAATTTTGGGGGCGACGGTTTGCTAGAGCGAACCGTGTGTGATTGACGCAACAGGAAAAATGAAAGTCATTGCACACGGTTCCATTTTTGGGAACTGTGTGTGATTGACGTACTACCTCCATCCTGGTTTATTGGTCCCCCCTTGTAATTTTTACCAAATTTTGACCAAATATTTAACATACTCAGACATAGATAATAAGTGTACACGTACATAAGCATAGTTCAACCATAAGTACATAGTTCAACCATCATTAAGCATACTCAAGCGTACATAGTTCGATCCATCCCACATCTCATCTCACATGCCGGCATGATCCTGAAGCTTCTCCAGGTACTCGGTGTACGCGCCGTGCGCCACCCTGCGAGAATACTTCTGCTTGAAGAAGCCAACGGCCCATCCTCTTGCATGCGCCAGAACACTTAGATACGTGTCATGAAGCTTCTAGTTGCAAAATGGGCATCCATAGCCGCCATTCCTGGTCCTAATACGCCTGTTATGCATTCCCACATAAAGCTCCCTCGGGATTTGCCTCTTGTACCTCCTCTGGCCATCTTCATCCTCGTTGTCCACATCGTCAGACAACACCTATACAAATAGTAAAACAAATTTGGCTTCAAATCAATGATTACATGCCGTGAAGTAGGATTAGGAATTTATGGCTATTTATATATACATATCCAGAGATTATGGTTCAATTTTTAAGTAGAGTCGTCTATGTACAAACCAATCTTGAAGAAAATAATGGCACAAACATATGTAGGTCATTCAAAATCAATTGTCAAGTCCTGGCTAGGAATTATTAGCACGAACACTAACCCTACTCGGATTACTAGTAGAAATCATTTGCACAGATGAAACAACTAATCACTTATCACCAGTACCATTCAAACAATCAATACACTACACGGATCTAACGAAACTTACTCAGATTTCATGGATTGGGAGAACATAACCATAGGATTTCTATTCCAGAAGGGGGGAGGCAGGAGTAACCAGAGAAACCCTATGATCTATTTGACACATAAATGGGTAGAGATGACTAACCAGCTGTCCGTTGTCGTTGGAGTCGTCGTCGTCGGAGTGGTCGTCGGAGTCGGTGTGGAACTCCGCCTTCGGTTGTGGAAGCTCGATGGCGTCGACGGCGTCAGAGTGCAGCGATAACTCACCGGAGGCGACGACAACCTCTCTCTCCATCTCCATGCCGTGCGCCGGTGCTTTAGCAGCCCCGACATCGCCACTCCCTCCGATGGGGCTTCTTGGCAGCATCCTCATACACTGACGGCTTTGAGGACTAAGAGCGGCGTCGAGGATGCAAGTGGAGAGAGAGGATTGTGTGTGTGTGTGTGGCGAGGATGGGGGGTGCGGCCGCTCGGGCACACCATTAATATGGAGTAGTGGAGTTGTGGGAGAGAGGCGGGCAGCGGTCAAACCGATGGCTCACCTCCCGGTGAGCCTGCCCACCGGACTGCTGGCATGCCTACTAAAGTTTCACACAGCTACTCACACGCCTCCCAATGACACTGCGCAGTGAGGATGCCTCCGTCAATTCACACACCCGCATGCATGCCTCCCTGTCTGCCTGCGTGGCGGACTGCTCGCATGCGTCCTGTCAACTCACGCCTGCTCGCACAACACACCGGTTGCGCGATAGCATGTATATTGTTTTTCTATTTGGATGATTAATGCTGCCGCTTTATTGCTTAACCAAAGCATGACATGTATCCATTGTTTGTCTAACGCTCACGGTCCGAATAAATAATTCATTTGGGATATTGGTTCCTAATTATTAATAATGTCTCGTCTATAATTAGATAAAGATTACATCAAAACTGGTCTCAAATTTGACAAAAAAGTAAAATGCCACTTTGTATTGGTGTCCATATGACAACACGATAAGTTTCATGAACTTCAAATAAGTTTTTGATGTACTAGAATTTAAAAATCAAGATTCTCAATGTTTGAAATTTGTTGCACGGGGAGTAAACATGCAGCCAGTGAGACACATGTGTTTTTGCAATCCATTTAGGTGCACTGTCATGTGTGCATGTAGCTCAAATTTGTTTTTTTCACATTATACCCGTAGAAAATCAATCAATTAATGTACTAAAACGTCTTAATGATCTCTGTGATTTTTTTGAAATTAAAATGTCCCTTATTTGGTAACATATATGTTCACCACGGGATAATTAATTTAACATGCATCGTAGTTGCGGTGGATTCGCGGTATGTGTGTGTGGGTGTGTGCGTCTGGGGTGGCGGGTGGCTCTCAGTACACTATGAGTTGTGAGCCACCGTGTGGGTTGGCCGTTTTGTTAGGCAGGCCGGTGTCACATCAGAGTCGTGAAATCATTATTTAAAATATTACACAACCCTTTCATACATACATGTTTTGGCCACATGCAATCGATGGTTGTCCTACACGACACTCGATACTCGCGTGTGACGCTTTCTATGGGCCCGCGAGGTCGTTGTCCATCACTTTGATGAACAACCGGCAGTGAGGTTAATTTGACCAGCAAGGTAGAATCTTTTTTGTTTGTGTTATGGTGGTATATAGTACGCGTCGAAGAGGTGGGAGGGGACTAGCATATATACTATACATACATGTCCGCGAACAAGTACACCTCACTCTGTGTCGGGACTTTTTGGTTTCCGAGGCACGTGCCACATCAAAATTGTGAAATTGGCTATTCAAACATCACACAACACCTTTTTGGGCCACATGCATATCCTAGCTAGGACACTCACGTGTGACGCTTCCATCTGTGAGCCCACGAGGCCATCGTCGATGCATGCATGCATCACTTTGACCTACATCGGGACATGTTAATTAATTTCACCATCGACGAGGATTCTTTTGGGTTGTACATATATTACGGCAGTAGCATATAGTATACGTTGAAGAGGAGGGAAGGGGACCATCATATGTAGTACACTTGATGAACCTCGCTCTGTGTGGGTGCATGGTTTACAGTTTTTGAGGCACGTGGAGCATCAAAGTTGTGCACTTTGGGTATTCAACGTATATATGTTTGGCCCACATGCAAAGTGGTGGTGGTTGTCCTCTCGCACCCACTTAAGCGGTTATCAGCGATATCGATGCTTTCCATCTGTTGGCCTGCTTCGTGCATCACTACTTTTTGCCTGACAACAAGAGAGGTTAATTTGACTTAGGAGGGGATTATTATTTTTGCTCTGGGATGACATGCATGATACAGTTTGAGCACACACACATGCATGTGTACGCATGAATCCCTCCCATCGACTCGAAGTGCCTAGTACAACGACACATCATGAACCGATCTCGCTTTGTGTGGGGAGCTAGTGTACGATTTTTGACACACGCGCCACATCAATGTTGTGTATTCAAACATGCATGCACGCATCACCTCCATACATATGCATGTAGTGTTTGCCTTCAAACGGTACACTCCCTCGTGTGGTTACCGGCAACAAGCCTATATATTCGTGGGCCCGCATGGACATCCATGATCACCTTTACCAACAACAAGATAGGTTACCATGGAGAATTCTTCATTTGGTTCGTGTTATCATAGTATAGGTCATGGTGAGATTCAGACCTTAAGTTTGAGCGCATATACTATGCACGCATGCATGCATGAATCCCCGTCGTTGGCTTGAAGTGTGGTGTAACATACATATGCATCCTCAACCTAACCCTCACTTGGTGTGGGGATTCCTAGTTCGAAATCACGGTGCCACATCAAAGTGGTTCCATTGTTACTCAAAAACACACCTCTCCATACATATGTTTGGGCCACATGCATGTAGTGGTTGTATTTGGGGACTAGCTACTTGCGTGATTATTGGCGAGCTAGCCCATCTCCAGGGTCGCATGGCGACCATCACTTTGACCAACAACAAGAGAGAGGTTGTACGACCAAGGTGGATTATTCTTGGTCCGTTTTACGATCCATCTTGGTGAGATATGCCTCTATGGCCCGCCGAGAGAATGAGCGTGTGTGTGTGGGGGGGGGGTTGCTACTTCACACTTTGCTAGGTGAACCTCGGTTGGGGGGATGCATTCATAGCTTAGGACTCCCTTTGTGGCGACACGAAGGGGGCTGCTAGCTACTTCGCACTTTGCTAGGTGAACCTCGGTTGGGGGGGGGCATGCATTCATAGCTTAGGATTCCCTTCATGCCGACGCGAGGGAGGGGGGCTGTTAGCTACTTCGCACTTTGCTAGGGTGAACCTCGGTTGGGGGTGGCATGCATTCATAGATTAGGATTCCCTTCGTGCCGACACGAGGGAGGGGGGCTGCTAGCTACTTCGCACTTTGCTAGGGTGAACCTCGATTGGGGGGGCATGCATTCATAGCTTAGGATTCCCTTCGTGCCGACACGAGGGAGGGGGGAGCTGCTAGCTACTTCGCACTTTGCTAGGTGAATGAACCTCGGTTGGGGGGGCATGCATTCATAGCTTAGGATTCCCTTCGTGACGACACGAGGGAGGAGGGGGGCTGCTAGCTACTTCACACTTTGCTAGATGAACCTTGGTTGGGGGGGAGGGGGCATGCATTCATAGCTTAGGATTCCCTTCGTGCCGACACGAGGGGGTGAGGGCAAGCAATACCGTGCGCTTTGCGAGAGAGGTTCCACATCAAAGTTTCATTTGGTATTTGAAAATCAAACCACCCTTTTGATACATAAATTTGGTGCACATGCAAGTGTGTTCGTATTCTGACCCTCTCCCGCATCATTTTTCACCAAATTTATGAACATTAGACAAGTAGAATGACGCAACAGACACAGTTCACTCAAACTAACCGCGTGCCACGCGGTGCCCCTATCACGCACACATCTGCACAATACATTGGGCTCCAAGAGGCTCCCCCTCTCAAAAATATCTGCTTGCCTCGAGGGTTTTTCAGTTTCATAACACACGGTTGTTATCTTCGGACTGTGTGCGATGTTTCTTGTTCCCAATCCTGCCTGCATCCCTAGAAAATATCTACATGCCTCGAGGGTTTTTCTGTTTCATAACACACGGTTGTTATCTCCGGACCGTGTGCGATGTTTCTTGTTCCCATTCCCGCCTGCAACCCTAGAAAATATCTGCCCGCCTCGAGGGTTTTTCTGTTTCATAACACACGGTTGTTTTCTCCGGACCGTGTGCGATGCACTATCATCAAAATTTTCAATAGCCCGGCATTTCACTCCCGCGTAGTAAAATTTTTAGTACCCACGTCATTTCCTCAAACACCCCGCGCCCCCTCCACACACACACACGCACACACACACACCAAAACATCCTCGGGCGTGCGCGCGCACACACACACACACCCTCCCTCGCTCGAAACCCTAGCAAGGTCCCCGCCGCCGCTGTTGCCACCGCCGCAAGGCCTCCATTGTCAACATCTGCTGGTTTGCCTGTGCAGCTTAACCACCGATCTCCACAACCACGCCACCCTGAGTTTCTTAGATGACGCCTGCCAAACACCCCTTTCCCATAGATCCCCATCCCCATCTCCATCTCCCACTCTAGAGCGTCACAGCCTAAGCCCGGCTACGCTTCCCGTGGAGCTCGAGCAACGACTGTCCCAAAAGAGGTGTATAGCGATCTCTTCGCCCGACGTCGCCGAGGAAGCTGACGACCATTACTAGCGGCAGGCACACAAGTAGTGGGCTACAGTATGTGGGCATGTCTCGACCGCTGGCTACGACATCGAGGTCCTCGACAGCGACGGCCTGAGGCAGGCTATGTCATAGGTTAAGTGGCACACCCCCAACCCCTCGGGTTCAACCGCCATCGACCTCATCCATGGCCCCGCCGCTAATCTCCTCTGGCTCGCTATCAACAATTTGCCATTCTACATCGCCATCGAGCCCCTTTTGTCATTTCTGAAGGACACGTTCTACGACGCTGGCTTGGGATCCACACCTTCCAAATCAGACCTCATCGACGGCGACCACGAGGAGGGCACCCTCTCCGGCTCTTCCAAGGGGAAAGAGCCCATCTGCTCTTCCAAGGGGAAAGCGCCCGTCTGCGACATCAGGGAGGGCACCCTATAGTCGTTCTCTTCCAAGAGGAAGGAGCCCATCTGCGACAACATGGAGCGCATCCAGGGTCCGTGCTCTTCCCACGGGAATGAGCCCATCTGTGACAAGTGAGGAAACCCATGAGTTGTTTTGCCATTCCTCTTCATAGGGGGAAACCCATGATTTGTTTTGTCAAGTCCCTTTTGTAGTGTAGTGAGAATATGTCCAGTTTTAATTGCTATATCTGGTTGTTTGCAATATGCCTTGTTTATTTCAGTTGTTCACAATGTGATGCTCTATATATGCAATTATTTACTGTGCAGTACATTTCATCAATCCAGTTTAAACATACCGATAGGAATGCATATATTTGCTTGCTGTTAAGCCTATTATAGCTAGCATATGCCTCTTTTAAAGTTTTTTGATTGTTCGGTTGTTTGTTGTTAGCATATGTCCAGTTTCAAATGCTATCTTTGGTTGTTCATAGTATGCCTTGTTTATTCCAGTTACTCACAACATGATGCTCCATATGTGCAAGTATGAACTGTGCAGTTCAATTTCATCAGTACCAGTTTCAACAATACCACTATGAATGACTACATTTGGTTACTGCATCTTGTAGTTAACACGCCTTTCCATTTTTATTTAACAATAACCAGTGTACTTAGACCGATACAATACCAGTTTGAATGACTATGTTTGCTTGTTGTTAAATGCTAGGCCTATTGCAGTTAGCACACCTTTCCACTTGTTTTGCTTTACTAGCGTACTTAAACCTGCACACTGAAGCAATCTTTTGGAGATTATTTTGTCTGCCATGGATAATTTTGGTTGATGTTTAGCCTGTTGTGCTTAACATGCTTCTCGATGTACCTACACAGGACAATTTTGGGAACTACTACTGTTTTCTGCTACCTCTTGAGCACTGCGTTGGTTTTCCCTTGAAGAGGAAAGGGTGATGCAGCAAAGTAGCGTAAGTATTTCCCTCAGTTTTTGAGAACCAAGGTATCAATCCAGTAGGAGACTACACACAAGTCCCTCGTACCTACACAAACAAATAAGAACCTCGCAACCAACGCGACAAAGGGGTTGTCAATCCCTTCACGGTCACTTACGAGAGTGAGATCTGATAGAGATAATAATAATAATAAGATAAATATTTTTGGTATTTTTATGATATAAATTGGAATATAAAGATTGCAAAATAAACGGTGCTAGAAATAGCTTGTTGACGGGAGATTAATATAATGGAGAATAGACCCGGGGGCCATAGGTTTCACTAGTGGCTTCTCTCAAGATAGCATAAGTATTACTGTGGGTGAAGAAATTACTGTCAAGCAATTGATAGAAAAGTTCATAATTATGAGAATATCTAGGCATGATCATGTATATAGGCATCACGTCCGCGACAAGTAGACCGAAACGATTCTGCATCTACTACTATTACTCCACACATCGACCGCTATCCAGCATGCATCTAGAGTATTAAGTTCATAAGAACAGCGTAACACATTAGGCAAGATGACATGATGTAGAGGGATAAACTCAAGCAATATGATATAAAACCCATCTTTTTATCCTCGATGGCAACAATACAATACGTGCCTTGCTGCCACTACTGTCACTGGGAAAGGACACCACAAGATTGAACCCAAAGCTAAGCACTTCCCCCACTGCAAGAAAGATCAATCTAGTAGGCCAAACCAAACTGATAATTCGAAGAGACTTGCAAAGATAACCAATCATACATAAAAGATTTCAGAGAAGAATCAAATATTGTTCATAGATAAACTTGATCATAAACCCACAATTCATCGGATCTCGACAAACACACCACAAAAAGAGTTACATCAAATAGATATCCAAGAAGATCAAGGAGAACATTGTATTGAGATCCAAAGAGAGAGAAGAAGCCATCTAGCTAATAACTATGGACCCGAAGGTCTGAGGTAAACTACTCACACATCATCAGAGAGGCTATGGTGTTGATGTAGAAGCCCTCTGTGATCGATTCCCTCTCCGGCGGAGCTCCGGAAAAGTCCCCAAGATGGGATCTCTTGGGTACAGAAGGTTGCGGCAGTGGAAATAGGGTTTCATGGTGCTCCTGGATGTTTTCGTGGTATATGGATATATATAGGAGGAAGAAGTAGGTGATGGAGCCACGAGGGGCCCACGAGGGTGGAGGACGCGCACAAGGGGTAGGCGCGCCCCCTGCCTCGTGGCCTCCTTGTTGATTTCTTGACGTCCACTTCAAGTACCCTGGATCACTTTTGTTCCAGAAATAACTCTCCCGAAGGTTTCATTCCATTTGGATTCCATTTGATATTCCTTTTCTGCGAAACACTGAAATAGGCAAAAAAAACAACAATTTGCACTGGGCCTTGGGTTAGTAGGTTAGTCCCAAAAATAATATAAACGTGTATAAATAAGCCCATTAACATCCAAAACAGATAATATAATAGCATGGAACAATCAAAAATTATAGATACGTTGGAGACGTATCAAGCATCCCCAAGCTTAATTCCTGCTCGTCCGCGAGTAGGTAAATGATAAAAACTAAAATTTTGATGTGGAATGCTACCTAGCATATTTCTCAATGTAATTTTCTTTATTGTGGCATGAATATTCAGATCCGAAATATTCAAGACAAAAGTTTAATATTGAAATAAAAATAATAATACTTCAAGCATACTAACTAAGCAATCATGTCTTCTCAAAATAACATGGCAAAAAAAGTTCATCCCTACAAAATCATATAGTTTGGTCATGCTCCATTTTTGTCACACAAGAATGCTCTCATCTTGCACAACCCTGATGACAAGCCATGCAATTGTTTCATACTTTAGTAATCTCAAACGTTTTTCAACTTTCATGCAATACATGAGCGTGAGCCATGGATATAACACTATGGGTGGAATAGAATAATGATAGGGGGTTATGTGGAGAAGACAAAAAAGGAGAAAGTCTCACATCGACGCGGCTAATCAATGGGCTAGGGATATGCCCATCAATTGATGTCAATGCAAGGAGTAGGGATTGCCATGCAACGGATGCACTAGAGCTATAAATGTATGAAAGCTCAACAAAAGAAACTAAGTGGGTGTGCATCCAACTTGCTTGCTCACGAAGACCTAGGGCATTTGAGGAAGCCCATTGTTGGAATATACAAGCCAAGTTCTATAATGAAAAATTCCCACTAGTATATGAAAGTGACAAACCAAGAGACTCTCTATCATAAAGATCATGGTGCGACTTTGAAACACAAGTGTGGAAAAAAAGGATAGTAGCATTGCCCCTTTTTATTTCTTTCCTTTTTTGGGCCTTTTTTATTTGGCCTTTTTTTATTTGGGACAATGCTCTATTAACGATGATCATCACACTTCTATTTATTTACAACTCAATGATTACAACTCGACACTAGAACAAAATATGACTCTATATGAATGCCTCCGGTGGTGTACCGGGAAGGGAAATGAATCAAGAGTGACATTTATGATAAATTATGCATGGTGTCTTTGCCACAAATACGATTTCAACTACATGATCATGCAAGGCAATATGACAATGATGAAGTGTGTCATAAATGAAATGGTGGAAAGTTGCATGGCAATATATCTCAGAATGGCTATGGAAATGCCATAATAGGTAGGTATGGTGGCTGTTTTGAGGAAGATATAAGGATGTTTATGTGTGATAGAGCGTATCATATCACGGTGTTTGGATGCACTAGCGAAGTTTTCACCAACTCTCAAGGTGAGAAAGGGCAATGCACGGTACCGAAGAGGCTAGCAATGATGGAAGGGTGAGAGTGCGTATAGTCCATGGACTCAACATTAGTCATAAAGAACGAATTACTTATTGCAAAAATCTACAAGTCATCAAAAACCAAGCGTTACGCGCATGCTCCTAGGGGGATATATTGGTAGGAAAAGGCCATCGCTCGTCCCCGACCGCCACTCATAAGGAATAGAATCAAAGAACACCTCATGTTTCAAATTTGTTACACAACGGTTACCATACGTGCATGCTACGGGACTTGCAATATTCAACACAAGTATTTCTCAAATTCACAACTACTCAACTAGCACACTCTAATATCACCACCTTTATATCTCAAAACAATTATCAAGTATGAAACTTCTCATAGTATTCAATGCACTTTTTATGATAGTTTTTATTATACCCATCTTGGATGCCTATCATATTAGGACTAGTTTGATAACCAAAGCAAATTACCATGCTGTTATAAAGTACTCTCAAAATGATATAAGTGAAGTATGAGAGATCAATAATTTATATAAAATAAAACCACCACCGTGCTCTAAAAGATATAAGTGAAGCACTGGAGCAAAATTATCTAGCTCAAATGATATAAGTGAAGCACATAGAGTATTCTAATAAATTTCGATTCATGTGTGTCCCTCCCAAAAAGGAGTGTACAGAAAGGATGATTGTGGTAAACTAAAAGGAAAAGACTCAAATCATACAAGATGCTCCAAGCAAAACACATATCATGTGGTGAATAAAAATACAGCCTCAAGTAAAGTTACCAATAGAAGAAGACGAAACAGGGGATGCCTTCCGGGGCATCCCCAAGCTTAGGCTTTTGGTTGTCCTTGAATTTTACCTTGGGGTGCCTTGGGCATCCCCAAGATTAGGCTTTTTCCACTCCTTGTTCCATAATCGATCAAATCTTTACCCAAAACTTGAAAACTTCACAACACAAAACTTAAACAAAAAATCTCATGAGCTCCGTTAGTATAAGAAAACAAACCACCACTTAAGGTACTGTAATGAACTCATTCTTTATTTATTTTGGTGTTAAACCTAATGTATTCAACTTCTATATGATTCATAACCTCCGATACTAGCCATAGATGCATCAAAATAAGCAAACAACACATGGAAAACAGAATCTGTCAAAAACAGAACAGTCTGTAGTAATCTGTGGGTTTCGAATACTTCTGTAACCCGAAAAATTCTGAAATAAATTGCTGTACCTACGGAATTTATATATTAATCATCTTCAAAAAGAATAAACCTAATCGCACTCTCCAGTAAAAAAATGGCAGCAAATCTCGTGAGCACTAAAGTTTCTGTTTTTTACAGCAAGATCGCAAAGACTTTCCCCAAGTCTTCCCAAAGGTTCTACTTGGCACAAGCACTAATTAAAATCATAATACCATATCTAAACAGAGGCTAGATGAATTACTTATTACTTAACAGAACCAAAAAGCAAGAAACAAAAATAAAATTGGGTTGCCTCCCGACAAGCTATCGTTTAACGCCCCTAGCTAGGCATAAAAGCAAGGATATATCTAGGTATTATCATCTTTGGTATGCAATTATTCAATGGAACACTTATAACCCTTGAGAGTTTCCTTCTTTTTATTAATTATCAAACTCCTAGGCAAGAAATCAAGAAATTCATTTGTAGCAAAAGGTTCCTTAATGATATTGAAGAGGTTGGGGTGAACACTTATTGATTTGAGATCCGCATTTTCCTTACTAGAAGGTTCACCCTTATTTTTAGGAACATGCATTAATTCAGCAATCTTGGTAGTAGGAGGATTTGGAGTATTTTTAACGGGTGAAAAGGCAGACCTTAAATTAGTAATGATATCCTCAAGTTTACCAATTCTTGTGGAATCTTGATATATTCTTTCGTTAACTGATGTCTACTACACAACATTCTTCTTGTAGACGTTGTTGGGCCTCCAAGTGCAGAGGTTTGTAGGACAGTAGCAAATTTCCCTCAAGTGGATGACCTAAGGTTTATCAATCCGTAGGAGGCGTAGGATGAAGATGGTCTCTCTCAAGCAACCCTGCAACCAAATAACAAAGAGTCTCTTGTGTCCCCAACACACCCTATACAATGGTAAATTGTATAGGTGCACTAGTTCGGCGAAGAGATGGTGATACAAGTGCAGTATGGATGGTAGATATAGGTTTTTGTAATCTGAAAATATAAAAACAGCAAGGTAATGAATGATAAAAGTGAGCGTAAACGGTATTGCAATGCGTTGAAACAAGGCCTAGGGTTCATACTTTCACTAGTGCAAGTCCTCTCAACAATAATAACATAATTGGATCATATAACTATCCCTCAACATGCAACAAAGAGTCACTCCAAAGTCACTAATAGTGGAGAACGAACGAAGAGATTATGGTAGGGTACGAAACCACCTCAAAGTTATTCTTTCCAATCAATCCGTTGGGCTATTCCTATAAGTGTCACAAACAGCCCTAGAGTTCGTACTAGAATAACACCTTAAGACACTAATCAACCAAAACCCTAATGTCACCTAGATACTCCAATGTCACCTCAAGTATCCGTGGGTATTATTATACGATATGCATCACACAATCTCATATTCATCTATTCAACCAACACATAGAACCTCAAAGAGTGCCCCAAAGTTTCTACCGGAGAGTCAAGACGAAAACGTGTGCCAACCCCTATGCATAGATTCCCAAGGTCACAGAACCCGCAAGTTGATCACCAAAACATACATCAAGTGGATCAATAGAATACCCCATTGTCACCACAGGTATCCCACACAAGACATACATCAAGTGTTCTCAAATCCTTAAAGACTCAATCCGATAAGATAACTTCAAAGGGAAAACTCAATCCATTACAAGAGAGTAGAGGGGGAGAAACATCATAAGATCCAACTATAATAGCAAAGCTCGCGATACATCAAGATCATGCCAAATCAAGAACACGAGAGAGAGATCAAACACATAGCTACTGGTACATACCCTCGGCCCAGAGGGAGAACTACTCCCTCCTCGTCATGGAGAGCACCGGGATGATGAAGATGGTCAACGGAGAGGGATTCCCCCTCCGGCAGGGTGCCGGAATGGGTCTAGATTGGTTTTTGGTGGCTACGGAGGCTTCTGGCGGCGGACCTCCCGATCTATTCTGCTCCCGGATGTTTTTAGGGTATATGGATATATATATATATAGGAGGAAGAAGTACGTCCTGGGAGCCACGAGGGTGGAGGGCGCACTCCGGGGGGCGCCCCCCTGCCTCGTGCCTTCCTCGTTGCTTCCCTTACGTAGACCCCAAGTCTTCTGGATTGCTTCCGTTCCAAAAATAAGTTCCGTGAAGTTTCAGGTCAATTGGACTCTGTTTGGTTTTCCTTTTCTGCGATACTCTAAAACAAGGAAAAAACAGAAACTGGCACTAGTCTCTGGGTTAATAGGTTAGTCCCAAAAATCATATAAAATAGCATATAAATGCATATAAAACATCCAAGGTTGATAATATAATAGCATGGAACAATCGAAAATTATAGATACGTTGGAGACGTATCATTAACTATTGGTTCTTTTTCTTTAAAAAAATTCAGAGTAACCCCTACCTTAGATCCAAATTGAGTGATTTGGTTGTGAATATTTTTATCCAAATTTTCGATCAACTCCACAGAGGCAACTTTATTTTCAATAATTTCAAGCCTTTGCATCACATGTTACAAAGTTAAAACAGATCCATTAACGGTGGTGGGCCAAACAAATCTATCATAGCATTATAAGAATCAAAAGTATGGCTGCCCAAGAAATTCCCTCCAATAATGGTATCAAGAATATAT
>NC_053028.1:330029971-330067471 GCF_003073215.2 Triticum urartu | reverse complement strand
AAACATTTGTGTTAGTTGCCTTCTCTTACACGATTCACAACCATGAACTGTTTCTGATGAAGTATGCATCGTAAACATTGCACCAAAGAATAGCGTGTGCGGTAGTTGTTGTGTACGACGATGTTACGACGGTCCAACGTTTCGTAATCCTGTCCGACACTCGTACGACGATTAGCTAATCTTCTTAACAGTGAACCATTTGTGATGGGCCGCGCATCATACATGTTCTATAATAGTGAACCATTTGTGATGGGCCGCGCATCATAAACGTAGCACCACAGAATACTGAGTGCGATTGCAATGCGAGCAGGAACGAGTAGGAGTACTGTAGGGGCCCTATTCCCGACGGTTTCTGGGTCGTGTGGGAAGGACCCCCTATCGCCCACACTCACTTGGCGATGGTTCCAAATTCCATCGCCAAAAGGGGTTAAAAACCGTTTGTATAGCACCGACGTGCATCAGTGGAGCTTCGAGGTCGTTGGATATGGGATCCAAGGGCATATGAGTAGTTTTTCTACAAATTGTTTGCAATTCTCAAACTCACTAAGGTTTCCTGTAAAAATATTAAGACATCATGTGAGCTTCTATATCTCAGATCTACAAGCTCCAAGGAACTCGTATCTTCATATAGCATCTAAGGCGTGGGGCACATGATATTCTGCCGGGGAGGGGGGGTGCACAACCCATTAGTGTTTGGGAGGGTGTGTGGACAAATATAATGTTCAAAAAATATAATCTAAACAATCCTAAACAGAGCTTCACCATTTTATCTAAGGTCGAGGGGTTACCCATTGACAATCTACATAGCTCCACCTATGCAAGAGGTGTAGTGCGATTGTCTATGTGTGAGAGAGACGACGCGAAAAAGTGAGGCCAATCGAGTCATTTATATAGGGAGATATCGAGTGAGTGTGGCCTAGCATACACTCGAATGTTAAACACAATACACCGAGACATCGTGCGACGAAGCTGTGGTGAGGGCTAGAGGGAGATAGTTACCGAGAGAGTGGCCTAGATAGACTTTGTGTGTGCGCGCACGGTGAAGGTGCTTTACAAAGGCAACACATGTGTCTTGAGAGAGAGAGAGGGAACGTTTGTCATGGAGGGCACGATGAGGTTGTGTGTGAGAAATACATTTGTTGAGAGTGTGAGGGTGGGAGTGACATAAATGGAGATCGAAATGTGAAGAGAAATAATGAGCATGCGTGTGTCGGATACCAATAGCTCTATTAACAAAGAAATGAACATCAATCGATACATGAAGTATCACTACAAAAAATACACTTCCGTGATGATACGTGTTTGTCACAATAGGTCACATTTTCTGTCATGCATGTACATCCATGACGATTTTATGACAGAATCAAGATAGTCATACCTGTGCTATTGTAGAAGTGTTCCATGACATTACCAAAATTATCATCACGGAAGTGTACACTTCCATGATGATAAATCGTGCATCATAGAAGTGCATTCATCAAGGGTAACCGACACGTTGCATCCACCATAACGGGTCGCCGTTAAGCTATTGGGGCCAGTTTTGGATCTGATAACCCGTTAACAGCCCGGACCAATGGGGATTTTCCACGTGTAAAATTCTCAATGGCCAGAGGAACCATGTGTCGGCTCATCTTTGGGACAGATGTCATCCACTCATTGGAACGAAGGCGCCTATGATACGTCGAGACATGGCACGGCCCAACAGAGGCCCATTCCGGCGAAAAGGCCGGCCCATTTTATTTGGTCAAAAGGTAGCGGGCCGGCCCACAAAAAGTCTGTTAACGGCATGTTCGCATATAGCCCATTTATAGCCCGCTAACTCATGACCCGTTACGACCTATCTGAATTAGGCCCGGTAGCATCATTTAGGCCGTCCAATATGATTCCAGCCCGTTGTAACTTTTGGCCCTAGTATGGCCCATGACGCCTTTCGGCCCATATGAGGCCCTTTGTAACTCTTGGCTCATTGACGACCCGTGGTGAAACTGGCCCGTAATGAACAATGTATTGCTTTATACCAATTAATGACCCATTATTCCATTGGGGCATTTCCAGCCCATGTTATCTTTCAGCCTTCTCAAGGCCCATTTATTCTTGGGCTCATTTCCAGCATTTGGTTACTTACGGCCCATTACTGGCCTTTTTTGCTTGTGGGCCAAATTGAGCCCATGGTTACAGTCGGCCCGTTTGTGGCCCGTTAATCTGTTGGACCGTTTTCATAGTGTCATCAAATATGGCCGATTAACGATGGCCCATTATGGTCGGCCCATGAATGAACAATTCCAACTCTAGCCCATTTATGACCCATGATGCGGTCCGTTATTGGCCCATGTTTGGCCAATCGATCATACGACCCGTAGAAGGCCCATTGTTTCTATGGCTCATAGGAGGCCCATGGTCACTGCAGTAAATATGTAGCCCATGGTTATTGTGGCCTAGTTTTAAAAAATAGGTTATTGCGGCCACTAGCAAACCACGGAAAAAGAATTGCACTGACTACAAGCAAACAAATAAACAAGACAACAAGGAAATAAATAAGGAAGCAACTTACGCTAGGCTATCAAGGCTATTACATATATTACATCCACTGGGCATCAAAGTTCGCCACAAATGCAAATATAGGGAACAAAGCAGCATATAAAATACACTGGTTGTCAAAGTTGGCGACCAGTGCAAATAAACTATGCAGCAAAACAAGTCCAGAATTGAAACCACTTCAGAAGAGCTCAAGAAATAATATCCTGGGTACCCATAAAGTTGGCAAGATGCTTAGAAAGCTTATTAACTTTCTCTTGTTTGGCGCTTAAATCCTCCAGCGCTTGTTGTTGCACCAGGAAGTATGCATCTGAATTTTGCAGAACATCTGATCGATGTCTTTCAACTTGAAGTTGAGAGTCAAGAAGCCGAACTGATTCAGGCAGCTAGTTCGAAGAGCTGGTGCCAGCAGTAGTGGCCAGTAACTCGAACACTACATCAAGACAGGACTTTGGGGTTGTCTCAGTGTCTTCAATATAGTTTTTATCAGCTTTCTTGGAGACTAACAGGGATGTCTCACTCTCTTGAACCTTATCTTCATTACTTCCTTTACCATTGCATAACAGGGTACTCTTCTCCAATATTTTATCCGCATTCTAAAAGAGAAACAAACAGACACATCACATGTTTACCATGTTGTATATGAAACTCATTTTCGTAAACCAGTTCAGTAGTAAGGTGGACAAGATAACAACATGAAACAAACATATATCTATGTAGTATGGTCACTGTATTGTCTATATCATTCTAGTTTATGTTGCCAAATCAAGATCGAGCCAATTAAAATCATACCTATTTAAGACAAAGCAGCATAGACAGAATATGAGCGTGGGAACCTACACAACAATAACAACACTTGTAATGTGCATGGCATGAGAACATGACTGTTTATCCAATTGAAACTGAAATCAACATAGAGCAAGTTACAACAACAAACATGTTCAAGAAAAAGTTTTAAAACATACCTATTGCAGCATTGGAGTTCCAATTACATCCTTCAAATTTGAAATTAGTTGGTATGAGTAAATACAATGATGCAAGAGCAAAGGAGTATGAACCATAACTACGGAACCTGACCTGAGAACAATTCTTCTGCTTTAAGCGTTGGCTTCGGGTTCGGAGTGGTGGTCCTCGTGCTTTGGGCACTGCAGTTGCCTTACTAACTGCTCGTGTTTGGGTGCTCTGTGGTGGAGACGGTGTTGGGTCAATTGGAACTGGGTTACTATCTGCTGGGGTGCGGGTTAGAAGGGGTGTAGCTGATTCTCTGTCCAACTGGGTAGGGGTACAATCTGTGTGAGTCTGGGTTATGTATGGTGGGGCTGGTTCTTGGGCAAGTACAACAATGGTTCTGTTTGCATCGACAGGTAGCACGATCTTTTCTGAAGACGTTGTTTTTACTCCCATAGATACTGCCATCACCCCTCCAATTCAAATGGCTGATAAACAAGATAAGTAATTGAATGTACATACATTGTAAGATAGACAAGTGCAATGGATAGTAGGGAAGAAAACATGGCATGATATAATTCACATTTATGTTGTCTAACCAAACAAAATAGCATGACATAATTTCACATATATGATGGCTAATTAAACAGGATAGCATGACACAATTTCACATGTATGATGGCTAACTAAACAGGATAGAATGACATACTTCAAAATATGATGACTATGTAAACTGGATAACATGATATAACTATACGATGTGTCTATTAAAGTGGTTGGCATGCCGTAATTCACGAACATGCCATCGATGGAAACATGATGGCATGATATAATTCACGGATAGAATGACATAATTTAGAATATGATTACTATATAAACAAGATGAGATGATATAACTATATTATGTATTTAGAAAATGGGTTGGCATGCCATAATTCAGATACATACTGTCTATGTAAACATCATGGCATGATATAATTCAAATATATGATTTATATACTAAGCAAGTGAGCAGAGGGCAATCGCATATATGATGTGTCAACTAAGGAGATGAAATTCAATATTGTGTATATGATGTAAAAACTAAGCATTGCAAGACAACATATGCATGATATGAGTAATATAACCCTGCCAAGTTTGAGCATACACCTCAGGGGGATAATAGGACTAGTCATGTGCCTCTGAATCCTCCTCGAAGGAGCTATCTGTAACCAGCAAGATATCTACTTCAGCAGGTAGCATTGTCTGCTCTGAAGACCTTGTTTTCACTCTAGATTTCTCTATCACCAATTCAAATGGCTGATGCATAGGAAGAGCAGTTCAATATACAAACATTGTCGACAAATGCAATGAGTAATACAAAAAATGGACGACATGATTTAATTCATATATATGACGCTTGGCTAAACAACATGACATTGCATAATTCACATACATAATGCATTGCAACAAGATAGCATTGCATAATTCACATATATAATGTCTTGCAACAAGATGGCATTGCAAAATTCATATACATGGTAATTAGACACTAAACAGGTGACATTCACACAAAGCATGTCTAAACTAAGAAAATGACATGCCAATGCAAGACACCAATGCACGATATGAGCAATATAACCCTGACAAGTTAGAGCATGCATCTCGGGGGGGAGGGGGAGGGGAATAGGACTGGTCATCTGTCTTTGAATCCTCCTCTAAGGAGCTATCAGTAACTAGCAAGACATGCGCTTCGTCATATAGCATTGTCTGTTCTGAAAGGCCTTGTTTCCACTCCAGATTTTTCCATGACCGTGTCGAATGGCAGATGCACAGGAAGAGTAATTGAATGTACTAAAATTGTTGACAAATTTAATACGTAATAAAAAATGATGGCATCATATAATTCACATATAAGATGACTGGCTAACTAGGGTGGCATTGCAAAATTCACATATATGATGCCTGGCTAAACAAGATGGCATTTCATGGTTCACATATATGATATAGGAACTAAACAGATGTTATTCACACAATGCATGTCTAAACTAAGTAGATGACATATTTTATGTATAAAGTGAGCAATGCAAGGCACCATATGCATGATATGACCAACATCGGCATGCCAAGTTAGAGCAAAAGACCTCATGGGGTAAATAGGAGTGGTCTGCTCCCTCTGAATCCCCCTCTGAACTATTGTTATCTTCCTCTTGATTATAGTCTGGAATGCGGGGAGAGGGGGTTGCTTTTGCATAGACCATGGAGCGACGTCTGCATGAAATTTTATTGCCACGCAAGGCTCGCCTCTTTTTCTCTACATGTTTAGTACCATTGTGTACAATAACTGACATGCGTAGGAATTAAACGTAGTGAGATTATGTAAGGAGTGCATGCACAAATCCAGAGTGACGGTAGCAAACTGTGGATAGACCCAAAACTAATGATAGCAGGAAGATAGTAGCTTTAGTTAAAAATACAGATAATGGCTCCTTTAATGTTTGTTTCCACCCAACATGAAACTCATAGTAGACACCCGAGATTAACCAGACAGTAGACATATAGTATTGATTTTTGCCCTAATATGTACCCCACAACCATTTAAAAACTCAAGTTTGAGCATTAGTTTGGACCTGACTTGGAGTCTAATCGGTGAACAGGACGATAAAGTAGCATGTCATCATATTAAGCGATGCATAACGTAAGCAGACACGAAATAGTGCGATCTCTCTTGCGGACCCATGTAGTCCTCAAGGTCATCTGCTCAGTTGATGATGGTAATGCAGTTGTCGTGGCTGCCAGCGGTGGGGAAGAAGATCTGAGGCGGCAAAAGACAGTCTGGAGGGCGGATCCCTGCTGTGGTGAACCCTTCCATCGTTGGAATGGCCGAGCTGGGGTGGAACACAACGCAGCAGGAGCGGGACAAACCACACAAGGTTTTCTTTGACACATATCTGCAACATAAGTAATTGTGTAACGGCTTGTTTGAATTTGAGGATTCTAACAATGTAGGGATAGGAAATACACATGAATAGGATAGGAATGCACATGACTTAAAAACACAGGATTTCTGCCAATCTAGGTGTTTGGTTCACAAGAATTGGAAGATCATAGGACGCAAAGAAGCATGGTGAGATTAAGTCAAACCACAAGAAAATGTATGGTTATAATGCTATTATGCTACTATCTCTTAGTCTTGTGCTTCATGAATAGGAATTTGAAAAGGAGGAGAAGTGGATATTAAAATTCCTATGGGTTTTCTTTCAAGGAGACACTAAAGGAACAAATCCTATAGTTTTCCTTTGCTCCATTCCTTTGAACCAAATGCATGAATAGTAGTACCATAGGGAACTTTCCAATTCCTATGTTTTTCCTTCACTTTTCCTTTCAAGCACTAGCGATTCTAGTAGGCAGGCTTGAGCATGGAAAATCCTACACTCAAAAAATGTTTTTGTGCTACTTCTACTACTTTCGACCCAGGCCACTGCCCTACTAGCTCAACTCCCAGGCCCATCTACAAATGCACAACTCAAGCACACAGATATAAATAATGATGGCATTCAAGAGAGTCCATCACGGATAGCTAAGTTGCCTGGTACCTCACTTCTTTTCATATAGTAGGAGAAACTAATCATATTGCACATTACTACGTGTGCTCAGTGGACAATATATACAACATCTAGAGTAAAAAAGCGATGTAACAAGTGTACAATCTCTTTGGAAAACCATGTCGATCTCAGTGTGATTGGGTTGGTCGGTGAGGATGCTCTGGCTGATTTGGCTGTCGGAGGAGGGGAAGAAAAATCTTAGGCGTCTGGAGATGGAGCCGGGGGCACTGCTACGCTATGATGGAGGGTTTCATCGTTGGAGCAGCTCTGGTGAGCTGTACGATGGCGAGGCTGAAGCGGGACAAGAGAGACAATGTTAATCTGAGTGGAATTCTAATAGGATCTCCAATATATGACGTAAAATACATAACCACGATGTGCTAGATGTAAAATACATCAGCCGCTCATCTCTGAACTTAACTGTTGAAACTGGATTTAACTGTCAAAATGAAACTGAATTTTGCTATCGAAACTGAATTTTACTATTGAAACTGAACACACTAGTAGCAGAAAAGCAGTAGCAGCAGCAGCAGCGCCCGGAGTAGCAGCGCGTGCGAGAGACGGGGCAGCTGGTTGTGTAGTAGCATCTCGGGTAGCAGCTGCAGGGGCTCGAGCGAGAGCAGGATCTGCTGCTCGTGCTTCAGCAGCGCGCGCAATAGTAGAGCAGCAGCGCAAGCAAGAGCAAGAGTAGACCACGCAGGGTACCGAGAGCAAGAGCAGAGCAGCAGCCCGAGCGAGAGCCAAAGTAGCAGCAACTCCTACTGATGTGGACGTTGCCGCTGAGGGAGAGACGCCATGGAGGAAGTGGCCGGCGACGCCGCTGTGGATGGAGCCGCGCCATGTCGGCTCAGGACCGAGCGCCGACAGTACGTGAGATCGAATCAAGAAGAAAATGCAGCGATTAGTGTAGAACCTCTTTGGTGGCGCCGATTAGGCCTTAGCTTCATCCGAGGAATCGGTGATGATGCTACTCTTCTGGCGGTGCAGGTGAAGACGGTGGTGTGGGAATGGAGGTGGCGTGAAAGACGAGGGGAACGTCGGGGCAGCTCCTTGGAGGTGGAGGACGGGGTGGCTGAACCGGCGGGACGACGAGATCGATGATGGATCCTCATCCGGTGTGGTGGATGAGGGAAGTCGAGGTGTTGGTATGGACAATGTCGTCGGGGAAGAGGCTCCGGCCGGGTGGCGGACGGAGGAGGTTGTGGGGCTTCACGGGTTCTCACGGCCTCGATGTATGAATGGGTGGACGGATCGGATGGGAGGGGGAACCATGGCATAGGGATGCGCTTGTCCAAAATGTGGGGTAAGTTACGAAAGTACCCCCACCGATTTGAGCTAGGCGGTTCTTTCAATACAGGGGTATCATGGGCATTTCGTGTGTCAGGATTTCGCAGGAGGTGGGAGTTTTCACGCGTGTTGTAATTTTGGGATAGCAAGGCGCGGGTAGAGATGGAGGGAGTTTTTGGAGCACAACAAGACAGAGATATATCTTAAAATTTCGAGGTAACAAGGCGCGGGTTGAAAAGGCAGGAGTTCCGCAACACGATAGACATAGATGCTAGCTTGAAATTTCGGCATAACAAGGCGCGGCTTGAAATTTCGGGAGAACAAGCTTAACGTGTACAAACAAAGAGAATTCGCACCTCATCACTAGAGATCCATGTCCCGTTTTACTATATTACTAGAAATGCATTCAAATACAACAACAAAAAACTAAAAAAAACCGGGACAACAAACATAATGTGTATAGTACCAAATCAATTTGCACTTCCCTCAACAATAAAAAACAATTCATGTTGTCTAGCATATGGACTAAATTTGAGTACATTTTCCCTATTTGAATGGGATTGTACTCAGGTTAGCTATACAACCATCTAAATATTATCTTTACAATACATGACATGAATATAGGAGTAGTAAATTCCTATATAAATATGAACTACATGTACATACGATCTCAAATTCAAATATATGTATCCATTTTATGTTGAATTCATATCGTAGTACATGTGTGCTCTAACTAGATGTTCGGAATCTAAACCATGTATGATACTACGTACAATGTGTTTAATACGCACAACACACACACACACAAACACCATTTAGACTAGTAAGGTACACGTGCATTGCACGCATGAGATTTGGCAACCAAATTATAAATAAAT
This sequence comes from Triticum urartu, assembly GCF_003073215.2. NCBI lineage: Eukaryota > Viridiplantae > Streptophyta > Magnoliopsida > Poales > Poaceae > Triticum > Triticum urartu. Next base: position 330,058,239 of record NC_053028.1, on the reverse strand, counting down.
ACCACATTATAGCATGTAAGCTTCGAGTCATATATGCATGATGTAGATGTTTTTTTAATTCTTATAGTTCATCTCATTCAAAATCATTTAGTTTTTATAAAAAAGCTAATCTATTTTAAGATTCACGGAATGGTGCATTGTAAAGCATAAAGTAAAAACAAATAATGGCAATTCATGTAGATTTTTTTGGGTAATTATGATATGGAAGATTCTAGAACAAAGGAGAAGTGCTTGTGTTTTGAGATTTGTGTGCAATATGCTTAAGTTCAACCAGGGTGTCTTCTAGATTGTACATGTGGCAAAATCTGGTGGAATGTAGATGATATCCAATGGCCATTAGTGCTCGGATTTGCCATCTCTACACCGTCGGATTGGCTTCATCCAACGACCATCTTTCAAAGTTATTCGCACACTATATAGGGGTATAGACTAGTAAGGTACACGTGCATTGCACGCATGATATTTGGCAACCAAATTATGAATAAATACCACATTATAGCATGTAAGCTTTGAGTCATATATACATGCTATAGATGTTCGTTTAATTCTTATAGTTCATCTCATTCAAAATCAATTAGTTTTTATAAAAAAGCTAATCTATTTTAAGATTCATGGAATTGTGCATTGTAAAGCATAAAGTAACAACAAATAATGGCAATTCATGTAGAAAAAATTGGGCAATTATGATTCGGAAGATTCTATATATCCAGTCAGGTCTCACCCTCTTTCCCACATACACATCGATCAATCTATACCTCTCTATATAGGACTACATAGCTAATACACCCACATTATATATCCATCGTCCCCCTCTCACCATCCATGCCTTTTGCTTCATCTCTCGGACGCGCGCACAGTGGCGAAGACAGGGGCAGAAAGGGCCCTGCCCCCTAACATCACTATATATTGAGGCTAATATGAATGTGAACAGTAGATCAATTGCTGGTAAAATGGTTTTAGTTGATGAATTGGCCCTCCTCGTAAAGGATTAGCAATGCTTGGCCCCCTAGCTCATTTATTTTTCATGGCTCCGCCATTGCGCGCAACCACATACTTGCCCCCTCCCTTTAAATATTGATACGCCTCCAACATATCTACTTTTACAAACACTTTTGACCTTGATTTGGACTCTAACTTGCATGATTTGAATGGAACTAACCCAGACTAACGTTGTTTTCAGCAGAATTGCCATGGTGTTATTTTTGTGCAGAAATAAAAGTTCTCGGAATGACCTGAAAATTCCCAAAGACACGTTTTCGAACTTATAAAAAAATACTGGCGAAATAATCAGCGTAAGGGGGCCCACACCCTATCCACGAGGGTGCAGGGCGCGCCTCCCCCCCTGGGGCGCGCCCCCTGCCTCGTGGGCCCCTTGAGGCTCCACCGACGTCAACTCCAACTCTATATATTCACGTTCGGGGAGAAAAAAATTGGATAGAATGATTCATCGCGTTTTATGATACAGAGCCGCCGCCAAGCCCTAATCTCTCTCGGGAGGGCTGATCTGGAGTCTGTTCGGGGCTCCCGAGAGGGGAATCCATCGCCATCATCATCATCAACCTTCCTCCATCCCAATTTCATGATGCTCTCCGTCATGCATGAGTAATCCCATTGTAAGCTTGCTGGACGGTGATGGGTTGGATGAGATTTACCATGTAATCGAGTTAGTTTTGTTAGGGTTTGATCCCTAGTATCCATTATGTTCTAAGATTGATGTTGCTCTGACTTTGCTATGCTTAATGCTTGTCACTAGGGCCCGAGTGCCATGATTTCAGATCTGAACCTATTATGTTTTCATGAATATATGTGAATTCTTGATCCTATTTTGCAAGTCAATAGTCACCTACTATGTGTTATGATCCGGTAACCCCGAAGTGACAATAATCGGGACCACTCCCGGTGATGACCGTAGTTTGAGGAGTTCATGTATTCACTAAGTGTTAATGCTTTGTTCCGGTACTCTATTAAAAGGAGGCCTTAATATCCCTTAGTTTCCGATAGGACCCCGCTGCCACGGGAGGGTAGGACAAAAGATGTCATGCAAGTTCTTTTCCATAAGCACATATGACTATATTCGGAATACATGCCAACATTACATTGATGAACTGGAGCTAGTTCTGTGTCACCCTATGTTATAACTGTTGCATGAGGAATCGCATCCGACATAGTTATCCATCACTGATCCATTTCCTACGAGCTTTTCACATATTGATCTTTGCTTAGTTAGTTTTCCGTTGCCACTTGCTACTAAATACTTTGCTGCAGATAGTAAGTCTTTTAGGTGCAGTTGAATTGACAACTCAACTTGTCAGATTTCGGGTTCCGGCAAAACCCTTGAGGTTCGAACACTAGGGTGCGCCCGAAGATCTCTCCCCCTCTAGCTCACACCCTCATCGCAGTCTCAAGGCTTAGAGCGTCGAACTCGCAGAACAAAGGGACACAAGATTTATACTGGTTCGGGCCACCTATGTGGTGTAATACCCTACTCCAGTGTGGTGTGGTGGATTGCCTCTAGGGCTGAGGATGAACAGTTACAAGGGAAGAACAACCTCCTGAGGAGAGGTATTCTTGTGCTCGGTAAGTTGATGCGGTAGAGGATCGTCCCTGTCCTTTCTAAGGTGGTGGCTAGTCCTACTTATAGTGGCATGGGCCCTCTCCCCAAATATTATGCGGGAAGAGATCCCACAATGGCCAATTTGAAGGGGGACAGCTAGTACAAGCTATCCTGACAAAAGATGGTCTTCGCCTATCAAAGGCTCTGGTGATGACACCGTCCTAGGCTCCACGGTGACCTCCGTCCTGCCGTCCTGCTGGTCCTGGTCTTGTTGCACCGATATGGAAACCTTTGCTTGATGCATCGGGACTCCGTGCATGCGCTTGCCTCGTTAGCACCAAAGAGGAAACAAGGACACTGCGCACGCTGGCGCCCGCCTGGTGCCCGCCTGGCCTTGGTCATCATGGCTTGCATCACAGGAACCTTGTGAGGTGCCCCTTTCCTTGATCTCTCCACCCCTTGCAAGCCAGTCTGGTGAGGCCGCCCCTGAGGAGGTCTTGCATCGTCCGCCTCGTGAGGCTTGGCCCCTCGCGAGGGTCTTGAGTGTTTGCTAGTGAAGATGTGCCGTACAGGGCCGCTGGTGGAGCCACGCCGTGGGCCACACGCAGGCAAGTCTGGGGACCCCCGTTCCCAGGACGCCGACAGTAGCCCCCGAGCCCAAGGCGTGCTCGGGCTTGGCTTCAAGGCGAAGCCAAGGGGCAAGTGCGAAGCGCCGTGGGCCCCAACAGCCTGCAGCCTCGTTTGCCGTGTGGCGGTTGATTGGACGTGGGCATCTCCGCTTCCCCATGCCGCCTTGGCAACTGCCTGACTTGACGGGTCCCTGCTGCATGCAGAAAAAGGTCATTATTACCTTAGATCTCGGAGGCTAGCGGTTGGCCTCCTCCTGGCTATAAATGGGAAGGGGGAGCGGAGCCCCCGTCACCCATCTCTTCCTTCGCTCATTCTGCTTCTTCTTCTTCCTTGCTTCCTTGCTAGCAGCGACACTCATGGAGCCGTCGAAGAGGTTCTCGGCCATAGAGAAGGGGAAGGCCCGCCAGGAGGGGCCAGCAAAGAGGTTCTCAGTCGCAGAAAAGGGTAAGTCCCGCGAGGAGGGGCCCTGCTCGCCTCCACCCAAGAGGGGCATGGTCGCCCACGCAAGCACGCCACGACCCCCACCGTGGCCCCTCGCGGCAGCGGCGGCGCCTCCCCGCGCGGCGGGAGTCACCTTGGTCGTGGTAGTCCCGTTGATGAAGTGAGGCGCTCCATGGTTGCGCAGCCTCCTCGGCCGCGCTTCCATTCGGTGGAGGTGATGCCGGAGTTCATCCTATGGTCGGAGAACTCAGCTGGCACTTGACTTCAGCTCTCGCAGTTCTTTGTCAGTGAACTGTCTTCCGTAGGTCCAGGTGGTCTCAGGCTGCAGGCAGACGATTGCTGCAGCAAGGCTTCGTGGGTCGCAGTGGAAGTCTCCGCCGCGGGCAACGCAGCCTTGGCCCGCGGCAGGCAGACGTTTGCCCGTGCGCACGGCCTGGGCGGGCGGTGTGCCCTCCACTTTAAGTCAGAAGACGACGCGACCCTCTACGTGAGAGTATTTGGGGAAGATGGTTGCCGCATCGGGTGCTGCCCAGAGGACAACGACGGCAACGAGGTACTCGGCCTTGGCGATAGTCATGACGAGGATGAAGGTGGCTTCGTCCTCGATGCTGGCCGCGGCTTGTCTAGCTACGGCGGCTCCTCCTCTAGCGACAGCTCCAGTAGCGGCGGCTATGACCGGCCACCACGCCGCCGCACCCATTCGAGGGTGGCAGTGGGTCGTCTTGTTGCCGTGCTCCAGTGAAGCGCGAGGAGGGGTCTGGCTGAGACCAGGAGAGCGCCATGGGTCCGTCCTCGCGAACTGCTGCGGGGGCACACGCCACTTTTATTTTGTTCTTTCCTTCCTGCATTTAAGAAGAAACAAGTATGGGCCCTGCAGGGGCATGTAATGAACCATGATTTCCATGTTGCTATGTTATGTTTATCGTCCCTGCATCGTGTTGTGGTACCAACATTTTATGTAGGTGTGTAGAGATAACTTAGCTTGATGTGTCTAAAGTAGTTTCTGCCTCATGAGGCACGCATTTCCCAGTGCCTGGCGAGGCCTCCTTTGCTCGGGAGGCGCCTAGGAACTACAAAAATTCGTTAGGAAACTCTTATTCTTCCGAATCCTGGTCACAAGCGCCTCCGGCCATGACCCAGCGCTTCGTATCACGGTACCCGAGGGGCACAGATTGAGAGAGGTGCGCCAGCTTGTGGGCTTGGGCGAGGGTGCCTCGCGAAGAACAGGAAAAACGCTCACGAGGGCACTTGTCCAGCCCCCTCGCAAGGCATGCGAGGGAGAGCATGGACCAAAACAAATATTCAAGGAAGAACAGAGGAAAAGGCGATCGAACCAAGAGGACAAGAAAAACCAGAATGCGAACTTCCATTAAGAAAAAGGGGCCAGCCAACTGCGGAAAGCAAATGAAAAGCCATGTCTGGCACCTAGTCTAGTCTTCTCACCAGCGCGGGGCTAAGTACTGCCACTAAGATGTGGGAGGGAGCCCCCGAGGCCCGATGGCAGCACTCCTGAGACTCCGGGGCGTGTACAGCACCGCTCATTATTAAGTGAGAGTGTCACGAGCAGAGACTTTCACAGGTATGGGGCCTTGATTCACAGGCGCTGGGCCTTGCTTCATGGGTAGAACTTCTGGAGGTGCTGGATGTTCCAGGCGTTCTGGATGGGGATCCTGTCCTGTGTCTCTAGGCGTGCGGCGCCAGGCCTAGAGACACGGGCGATCCTAAAATGGGCCCTCCCACATGGGTGAGAGCTTGTGCAGCCCTTCCCTGGCGAGCACCCGCCTCAAGACAAGATCGCCCACCTCGAGTGTCTTGGAGCGAATGCTGCGATAGTGGTACCGTCGCAGTGCCTGCTGGTACCTTGCCGCTCAGAGTGAGGCTTCACGGCGGCATTCCTCCCCCAGCACAAGGTCCATCCCCTGCATGGCGTCCTGCTACGTCTCATCAAACGCTAGGACCCGAGCGGAGCGATGCTTGACCTCGTGAGGGAGAACCTCTTCCGCTCTATAGACGAGGAAGAACAAGGTCTCTCCTGTTGGCTTGGTGGCGGTGGTGCAGATGGACCACAACACAAACTGGAGTTCATCGTGTCAGCCCTTGCCATCGGACTCGAGCTTCTTCTTGAAGGTCCTGGTCTTGAGGCCTCTGATGACCTCTGCGTTGGCACGTTTGGCTTGTCCATTGCTCCTGGGGTGTGCCACTGAAGCGTAGCAGATCTGCTTTCCAAGGTTAGCACAGTATGCCTTGAAAAGATTGCTAGTGAACCGCGAGCCGTTGTCGGTGATGACTCGATTAGGGACTCCAAACCCTTGATGAACTTGACCACGGATCTAGCGAGATGGTACAAACGGCTTCTACCTTGAGCTCCTTGGTCCAGCACCCCTCCCGAGGCTCGAGCGCCAGGAGTAGGCGTGCTCCCGAGGTTGGGCCGCAGGCCGGGGCTCCCGAGACAGGTGGTTGGGGGAGCTCCTCCCGAGGCAGCACCGGCCCGAAAAGCGTAGGTGCTGCCGAAGGCTTGAAGAGCCGCTCCTCAAAGACGCCAGGCTCTTGGGATTGTCACTTGGATGCCCTTTTGGTGATGTCGTTGGCCTCCTTGTTGGTGCCACGAGGTATGTGCTGCAACTCTAAACCCAAGAAATGCTTTTCCATTTTGTGTACCTCCGTGAGGTATGCCTCCATGTGTTCGTCCTTCGGCTAGTATACCTTGTTGGAGAAGTTGACGAGGAGCTGCGAGTCGCCATTGATGGTGAGGCGCTTCACCCCCAGGGCCACCGCGGCCTTGAGGCCGGCGATGAAGCCTTCGTACTCTGCGATGTTGTTGGAGACCTTCTTGCCCTGCTGGAAGCAGAGCTGCACGGCGTAGTAGAGCTTGTCCTGAGTAGGCGAGATGAGCACTTCTCCAGCACCCGCGCCCTGGCATGCGAACGAGCCATCGAAATACATTACCCAGCCATCTGGTGCTTCAGTTCCTGATGAGAGGGATCGGTCCTCGCCTGCTTCAAACCCCGGGGCGTCGGTCCATTCTTCCACGAAGTCAGCGAGCGCGCCCCCCTTGATGATCCTGGTTGTGCTGAACTCCAGCTGGAATGCTTGCAGCCCGATGTTCCATTCGGCGACTCTTCCAGTAGCGTTGGGGCTCCTGAGTACCCTCTCCAGCGGGTAGGCCGAGACGACCTTGATTGGGTGACCTTGGAAGTAGTGTCGCAGCTTGTGTGAGGCCACCAGAAGCGCGAGCAAGAGCTTCTAGGGCATGGGGTACCGTGCCCTTTCATCCCGCAGTACTGTGTGGACGAAATACACCGAGTGCTCGACGAGGGCAGGAACGTCAACAGAGCTTGTGCCTGCCAACGGTTGGGGCGTCTCCTGAGATGACGGGACCTCAAGAGCCTGATCGCCTGCTGGGGCCTTTGCCGGCCCGCGAACACCGCCTTGCTGGGCCTGGTCACCCGTTAGCATTGCTTCATCCCTTGCGGTGCCCTCCGGGTCCTTCATCACCTCGGCTGGTGGCGCGGCATGGCGCGGCAGTCCCCTGGCCTGGCGCTCCTCCCGGACCACCACTAGAGCTGCGCTAGTGGAGTAGGGAGTGGCGGCAAGGTAAAGCACTAGGGGCTCGAGAGGGCGAGGCGCCACCATCACCGGAGGGCTGGTCAGGTATCTCTTGACATCTTGAAACGCTTGGTCCGCTTCTGGGGTCCATTCGAACGGGCCCTTCTTCTTCATCATCTTAAAGAATGGCAGGGCGCACTCTCCCATCTTGGAGATGAAGCGCCCGAGCGAGGTCACATAGCCTGCAAGCTTTTGCATCTCCTTAAGAGTTTGCGATGGGCTCATGTCTTCTATCGCCTTGACCTTCTCTGGGTTGGCCTCGATCCCCCTGTGGGACACGAGGAAGCCTAGCAGCTTGCCAGAAGGGACACCAAACGCGCACTTCTCCGGGTTGAGACACAAGTCCACCTGGCGTAGGGTCACGAGGGTCTCCTCCAGGTCCTAAATCAAAGTTCTTGCCTCCCGAGATTTTATCACAATGTCGTTGATGTAGGCTTCAGCGTTCCTCCCGAGCTGCTGACCCAGGGCGATGTGCATCAGCCGTTGGAAGGTCGCACCTGCGTTGCGCAGCCCGAACGGCATGCAAGTGTAGCAGTACACCCCACACGGGGTCAGGAAGGCCGTCTTGTCCACATCTTCCACTGTCATCTTGATCTGGTGATAACCTGAAAACACGTCCAAGAAGCACAACAGGTCGCATTCGGCGGTGGAGTCGACAATCTGATCGATGCACGGGAGCGGGAATGGGTCTTGGGAACAAGCCTTGTTGAGGTTGGTGAAGTCAACACACATGCTCTCCTTTCCGCCTTTCTTCAGCACGATGACGGGGTTCGCCAGCCACTTGGGGTACCGAACCTCGCGAATGACACCCGCCGCCTCCAGCTTGCGGGTTTCCTGGACGATGAAGGACTGCTTCTCCATGGATTCTTGCCGCGCCTTCTGCTACACGGGGCGCGCATTGGGGCACACCCTCAAGTGATGCTCGATCACCCCTCTTGGTGCCCCCACTAGCTACTTGGGTTCCCAGGCGAATACGTCCTGGTTTGCGTGTAGGAACCTCACCAATGCCTCCTCCTGATTTGGGTTGAGGTTGGCGCCTATGGTGAAGGTGGCTTTTGAGGACTCCATCTTCCTCGACGGGCACCTACTTGGTTTCGGCCCGATCTTGAGTGAACAACTGCTTCTTCTTTGCTGGTGCGGCCTCCTTAGCCCCTGGGGTGGCCTCGTTGGCCGGTTGTGCCACCGCGGCGGTTTTGAGGGCGCACTTGAGCACCGCCAGAGCCTCCTTGGTATCTCCAACTACGGTGAGGACGTCCTTGCTCCCGGGCATCTTCATGAGATTGTAGGCCGGATGGGTCGCCGCCATGAACTGAGCCAGAGCCGAGTATCCGAGGATGGGGTTGTATGGGAGGCCGATGCGGTCCATATCGAAGTCGATCAGCTCAGTGCAGTAGTTGTCGCGGGTGTCGAAGGTCACAGGGAGGCGGATCTGCCCCAAGGGGCTGGTGGAGCCGCCACCGACCCCGGAGAAGGGATTGCCGGGTCGGAGCCGTTGGAGTGGTGCATGAAGGAGGCTGAAAGCCTCCACAAAGAGCACATTGAGACCGGCGCCGCCATCAATGAGGGTGTTGGTGACAGCTACGCCGTAGATGGTGGGTGTGCACAACATTGGGAGCACGCCCGAGCCGACGGTGGTGGCGGGATGATCCCCGTGTCAAAGGTAAGGTCGACCTTGGGCACCGCCCAACCCGGGGGAGCTCCTTGGCGCGTGGAGGAGGCGCCAATCTGGAAAAAGAACGTCTTGGTGTGACGGTCCAAGGGTGGTGCTTGTGAGCCTCCGAGGAGGGACGCGACAGTGAGGGGCGCCGGTGCCGCGAAGCGCGCGATGAAGAGACCGCGCAGCTCCTCCTAGGAGGTCACCGAAGATCTTGGCAGGCTGAGCAGTCAGGCGCGTGGCGCGCCGACCAGGGCCAGGGGGAGCCAGTTAGCCATGACTTGGTCGTCGCCTCCGGCTTCGAGGACAGCCATCTCACATGCCTGCAGGAAGGCCGCCGGATCTGCCGAGCCAACATAGCGGGGTGGCATCTCTGGCTTGAACTTGTGCGGCCACCGCACCTGCCGCAAGGTGTGGGTGAAGACACGGACGCCCACGGCGCATCCGCAAGCACATGCCGACCGAACCAGAGGGGTGGCGTTCGCCATGAAGCTGGACGAAGCAAGCGGAGAGGCGGAGCTTCGGCGCACCCCCTACCTGGTGCGCCAAATGTCAGATTTCGGGTTCCGGCAAAACCCTTGAGGTTCGAACACTGGGGTGCGCACGAAGATCTCTCCCCCTCTAGCTCACGCCCTCACCGCAATCTCAAGGCTTAGCACGTCGAACTCGCAGAACAAAGGGACACAAGATTTATACTGGTTCGGGCCACCGATGTGGTGTAATACCCTACTCTAGTGTGGTGTGCTGGGTTGCCTCTGGGGCTGAGGATGAATAGTTACAAAGGAAGAACAGCCTCCTGAGGAGAGGTGTTGTGCTTGGTAAGTTGATGCAGTAGAGGATCGTCCCTCTCCTTTCTAAGGTGGTGGCTAGTCCTACTTATAGTGGCCCGGACCCTCTCCCCAAATATTAGGTGGGAAGGAATCCCACAACAACCAATTTTAAGGGGGACAACTAGTACAAGCTATCCTGACAAAAGATGGTCTTCGCCTACCGAAGGCTCTGGTGATGACGCCGTCCTGGGCTCCACGGTGACCTCCGTCCTGCCGTCCTGCTGGTCTTGGTCTTGTTGCACTAATATAGAAACCTTTCCTTGATGCCTCGGGACTCCGCGCCTACGCTTGCCTCTTTAGCACCAAAGAGGAAATGAGGACACTGCGCGCGCTGGCGCCCTCCTGGTGCCCGCCTGGCCTTGGTCGTCATGGCTTGCGTCACAGGAACCTCACGAGGTGCCCCTTGCCTTGATCTCTCCGCCCCTCACGAGCCATCCTGGTGAGGCCGCCCCCGAGGAGGTCTTGTGTCATCCACCTCGCGAGGCTTGGCCCCTCGCGAGGGTCTTGAGTGTTTGCTGGTGAAGATGGTCCGTACAGGGCCGCTGGTGGAGCCACGCCATGGGCTATAGGCAGGCAAGTCTGGGGACCCCCGTTCCCAGGACGCCGACACAACTGTTAATACTTGAGAATATTCTTTGGCTCCCCTTGTGTCGAATCAATAAATTTGGGTTGAATACTCTACCCTCTAAAACTGTTGTGATCCCCTATACTTGTGGGTTATCAAGACTATTTTCTGGCGCCGTTGCCGAGGAGCATAGCTCTATTCTTTGAGTCACTTAGGACTTATATCTGTTGATCACTAGGAGGAACTTGAAAGATGAAAGAACCAAGATTTTCCCCTCAACTACGTGGGGAGGTAAGGAACTGCCATCTAGCTCTGCACTTGATTCACCTTCTATTTTGAGTAAACTTGCGACACCTACTCCTGCTATTGATTCTGATATGTCGCATGTTATTGATGATGCCACTTCTGCTATGCATGATGCTTATGATGAAACTACTTCTATGCTTGATAATACTGTGCCATTAGGTGAATTTCTGGATGAGAAACTTGCTAGGGTTAGAGAGAATGAAATTATGCAAACTGATAATATTGATGAAAGTGATGATGAAGATTCTCCCCCTAGATATGAATTGCCTGATGTGCCTGAGGCTTATGTTATGGATGAAGAAACTGCTAGAGATCGTTTAGCTTGCAAAGATAGATATGATCTTAAAAAATGTTAGCAAAGCTGAAAGAAAAATCTTTGAATGCTAGAACGAAATATGACCCTGCTTTTGCTACTTCACCTATCTGTATTTCTGATAAGGATTATGATTTCTTTGTCGATCCTGAGTTAGTCACTTTGGTTGAATTCGATCCTTTTTATGGCTATGAATCAGAAACTATTATGGCACATCTTACTAAATTGAATTATATAGCCACCCTATTTACTCATGATGAAAAAATTCGTTACTACTATATCCTTAAGTTATTTCCGTTCTCACTAAAGGGTGATGCTAAAACATGGTTTAATTCTCTTGCTCCTGGTTGTGCGCGTAGTCCCCAGGATATGATTTATTACTTCTCTACTAAATATTTCCCCGCTCATAAGAAACAAGCTGCCTTAAGGGAAATATATAATTTTGTGCAAATTAAAGAAGAGAGTCTCCCACAAGCTTGGGGGTGGCTTCTCCAATTACTTAATGCTTTGCCTGATCATCCTCTCAAGGAAAATGAAATACTTGATATCTTTTATAATGGACTAATTGATGCTTCCAGAGACCACCTGGATAGTTGTGCTGGTTGTGTTTTCAGGGAAAGAACTATTGAGCAAGCTGAATTGGTATTGAATAATATATTGAATAATGATAATGATTGGACACTTCGTGAACCAACTCCTAAGCCAACTCCGGAGAAAAGGGGTATTCTGTTTCTTAGTCCTGAAGATATGCAAGAGGCAAAGAAATCTATGAAACAAAAGGGTATTAAAGCTGAAGATGTTAAGAATTTACCACCTATTGAAGAAATACATGGTCTTAATAACCCGACACAGGTAGTAAAGGTAAATTCTCTCTATAGTTTGATGAAGGTGATATTCCTCGTAATAAGTCTGCTAGCCAATGCTTGGATGAGTTTGATAATTTTATTGTTAAACAAGAAAACTTCAATGCTTATGTTGGTAGACAATTGAAACATAATGCTTATATGATTGAACACTTGAGTGATTATATGTCCGGAGTTAAAGGTGACCTTAAACTTATTAGTAAACATGCTTCTATGGTTACCACTGAAGTAGGACAAGTGCTTAAAGCACACGATGATTTGCTCCATTAATTAAATGATAAGAAAAATGGTAATGTTGTTAGAGTTGTGACTAGAGGGGGAAAATGACTCAGGAACCTTTGTATCCTGAGGGCCACCCTAAGAGAGTTGAGCAAGATTATCAGAGAACTAATGTTGATACACCTAGTCCTTCTAAGAAGAAGAAAAAGAAAAATGATAGGACTCTGCATGCTTCTGGTGAACCTCTTGTTGACACACCTGAGAATCCCAATGATATTTCTATTTCTGATGCTGAAACACAATCTGGTAATGAACATGAACCTAGTGATAATGTTAATGATGATGTTCATGTTGATACTCAACCTAGCAATAAAAATGATGTAGAGATTGAACTTGCTGTTGATCTTGATAACCCACAATCAAAGAATCAACGTTATGATAAGAGAGACTTCGTTGCAAGAAGCACGGTAAAGAAAGAGAACCATGGGTTCAGAAACCCATGCCTTTTCCTCCTAAACCATCCAAGAAAAAGGATGATGAGGATATTGAGCACTTTGCTGAAATGATTAGACCTATTTTTTTACGTATGTGTTTGACTGATATGCTTAAAATGAATCCTTATGGTAAGTATATGAAATATATTGTTACAAATAAAAAAAGATACCAGAAGCTGAAATTTCCACCATGCTTGCCAATTATACTTTTAAAGGTGGAATACCAAAGAAACTAGGATATCCTGGAGTACCAACTATACCATGCTCCATTAAAAGAAACTATGTTAAAACTGCTTTATGTGATCTTGGAGCCGGTGTTTGTGTTATGCCTCTCTCTTTATATCATAGACTTGATTTGAATAAATTGACATCTATTGAAATATCTTTGCAAATGGCTGGTAAATCAACTACTATACCTATCGGTATTTGTGAGGATGTGCATGTTGTGGTTGCAAACGTTACTATTTTAACAGACTTTGTTATTCTTGATATTCCCAAGGATGATAGTATGTCGATTATCCTTTGTAGACCTTTTATGAATACTGCAGGGGCTGTTATTGATTGCAACAAAGGCAATGTCACTTTTCATGTTAATGGTAATGAGCATACGGTACACTTTCCGAGGAAACAACCTCAAGTCCAAAGTATCAATTCTATTGGAAAAATTTCAATGATTACTATTGGAGGTTTTGAATTCCCTCTTCCTACTGTCAAGAAGAAATATGATATTATTATTTTTGGGGACATGCATATCCCCGTTGAGGTAACCTAGTGTTATTCGAAAATTCTCCGGTTTCATGTTATTGGGAAAGAGTTTGTTAACAAGACTTGATCAACCTTGTTGGTGGATTCCTTTTGATGAGCATGAGATGGATGAAGTTAGGAAGCACAACTCTCTGTACCCTCCTTTTACTTTCTATAATTTAGATTAAATAAAGCAAAAATAATAATTTCTATCTATTTTCTGAGTTATCCTTGCAATAAAAAATATCCCCGGAAATAAAAGTTCTCCAAATGTCCTGAAAATGATATATGATTTTTTGTAGAATATTTTAGAATTACTAGCACTAAGAACACACTAGGGGGCCCCACCATCTAGCCACGAGGGTCCAGGGCGCGCCCACCCCCCTGCCTCATGGACCCCACGTGGACTCCCTCCACTTATTCTAGCACCCACACACATCGTCTTCCTCCAGAAAAAATCATTCGTAGCTCAAACCCGTGTTGTAGCTCATCTTGTTGCCATTTTTGATCTCCTTGCTCAAAGCTCCATTCACAAAACTGCGTTGGGGGATTGTTCTTCGGTATTTGACTCCTCCAATGGTCCAATTAGTTTTTGTTCTAGTGCTTTATTTATTGCAAATTTTTGCTGCTAAGGTGACCCTGTTCTTGAGCTTGCATGTCAAATTTATATGGTCCCAAGTAGTTCTAATGCATGATATGGCCTCTAGGCACTTGTAGGAGTAGTTGCTATCAATCTTGTTGAGTTGGGTTCAATTTTATTTTGAGTCACTAAAAATTTCAGAAATTTTTCAGAGAAAGAAAATGATGAAGAGATTGTTAAGGGCTCCTCGAGCCGAAGCTCGAAGGATAACCAGAATGAGGAGAATAAAAGGCCCAAATACAATCCTCCTCGCACTGCGGAGGTTTGACCATGTGAATGGCCTTGTGATGAGTTCTTGAGAACCGCTGGAATTTACGATGATTTCTATTAATTGGCTGAGAATGCAGGCCTCACCAACTTCCTCCATGACCAGCGCAAACAGTATCTCCTGCTCACTAATATTTTTGTGCACATTTTATATTTCCATGCTAAGAAATCACCACCTTTAGTGGAGTTTCACTTATATGATGAGGTTAAGGAGATGTCACTTCTTGACTTTTGTTGAGTCTGCAAGATACCCTTTGAGGGCAGCATCGAGGAACCATACCGTAGTGATGTGGATGGGTTTATTGATAGAATTGTTGTAGGAGAAACTAGGAAAGTTTCTGATGCAAGAATTACCAGTATACATTTTCCTATTCTACGTTACTTTGCGATATTTGCTAGTAGATGCTTAATTGGTCACGGGAACAGTGGAAATCTTAGTGCTCCTGATATTGTCATTTTGCACCATGCATTGTTTCATGATACCGCTTTCAGTTTAGGCGCTATTGTTGCTAAATGATTAAATCTGAACTGTACAAAGGGCCCCATTTTTGAAGGCATCTTTGCTTCATGCCTTGCTGAACATTTTGGAATACCTATTAGGCATTATGAGAAAGAGGAAAAGTTGTTGTCCCCCATTTTTCTAGATTATAAGAGTATGGTAGCACATGATTTTATTGTTAAAGATAAGAAGAAGAGGCTTAAGTATAATTTGATATTTGATGAAAGTCACTGTGAGATTATTACCTTGCATGCACCCTCTTTGTTTAACATACTTTCAGGCACGTACCTCATCTTACCAGAGGCCATTTATGCGTACTAGAGGCTGACACAAGTTCCAGAGCCTGAGCCTGAGCCACCACTTGACCCTTATCGTCAGTCTGTTTATTAGTGGGATCCAGAGGAGATCGCCAACCAGTGGCACCCTGAGGACCTTCCTCGGTACACCGGAGGGAGTAGCTTCGATCCGTGGGCATAGACCAACTTAGGCCAAAAGCCTAAGCTTGGGGGAGTACGTATTTCTCATCGACATTACATTCATGTTCACACACTCATTCTAGTTGTCGGTGCTCATACTTTTTCATTGTACTATCCATGCTAGTTTATTTTGTTTTCTAAGCCTTCTTCTTGTGTGTTTGAAAAACCTTAAGAAAAACCAAAAAAATTAGTTGTAACTTTTAGCTAGTTTACTTTCCATGCTTGTAGTAGTAGTAGTTAAAAGAAATCCCAAAAAGATTTCTCGTTCTTCTTTTGCTTGTTGGGAGATTTCCCGTGTAAATAGTTTTATTTCTTTTCTTTGGGGGTTGAGAGGAGAAGACCATGATGAAAATGTTGAGTGGCTCTCATATGCATTATTGTTGATTTAACCAAGAGCCCATGTTACCTTGTCTTCTCCCTTGTATTAAATGCTTGCAGATTCGAGCTTAGTCCAATGCACGTGCACTATTATTATTATCCACACCATTTGGTCGTGCAAGTGAAAGGCAATAATGACGATATATGATGGACTGATTGAGATGAGAGAAGCTGGTATGAACTCGACCTATCTTGCTTTTGTAAATATGATTAGTTCATTGTTCCTGATTTAGCCTATTATTAATGAAACATGTTTACAATGACAATTAGAGATTATAGTTGCCCATGACATGCTTAATTAGCTAGGAGTTTATAATGGTTTACCTTGCGTGCCAACATGTTATTAAAATAGTTGTGATGTGGCATGATAGGGTGGTATCCTCCTTTGAACCATTCGAGTGGCTTGACTTGGCACATGTTCATGCATGTAGTTGAAACAATATCAACATAGCCTCCACGATATTTATGTTCATGGTGAATTATATCCTACTCATGTTTGCACTCAATGTTGATTGACTTTTAATGCATGTTCATGACTGTTGTCGCTCTCTAGTTGGTCGCTTCCCAATCTCTTTCTAGCCTTCACTTGTACTAAGCGGGAATACTGCTTGTGCATCCACTTCCATAAACCCCAAAGTTATTCCATATGAGTCCACCATACCTTCATATAAGAGGTATCTACCTGCCATTCCAAGTAAATTTATATGTGCCAAACTCTAAACCTTCAATTTAAATTCTGTTTTGTATGCTCGAATAGCTCATGTATCAACTAGGGTTGTCTATATCTTCCATGCTAGGTGGGTTATTCTCAAGATGAGTGGACTCCGCTCATCATTCACGAGAAAATGGCTGGTAACCGGGATGCCCAGTCCCATGCTCAAATCAAAATAATTGCAAACAAAACTCCCCCAGGATTGTTGTTAGTTGGAGGCACCCGTTGTTTCGGACAAGCCATGGATTGATGTTTGTTGGTGGTGGGGGAGTATAAAAATTTACCACTCTATTTGGGAACTGCCTATAATGTGTGTAGCATGGAAGATATCGAGATCTCTTGGTTGTTATGTTGACAATGAAAGTATACCACTTAAAATATTATTCATCTTTGTTTCAAAACTCGAGCTTTGGCACCTCTACAAATCCTTGCTTCCCTCTACGAAGGACCTATCTATTGACTTTTATGTTGAGTCATCATCCTATTATTAAAAAGCACCAGTTGGAGAGCACCGCTGTCATTTGCATGCATTGCTATTAATTTACATTTAGTATAACTGTGACTGGATCTCTTTTACCATGAATTACAATTTCTAGTCAGTCCTTTGTCTTCAGGGGTGCTCTGCATTTATGTTTTGCAGTCTCAGAAAGGGCTAGTGAGATACCATCTTGTTATATCATATTATGATTGTTTTGAGAAAGTGTTGTCATCTGAGATTTATTATTATTGCTCGCTAGTTGATTATGTCAATGATATGAATAAACATGAGACCTAAATGTTATTGTGAATATGGTTAGTTCATAATCTTTGCTGAAAACTTGAATGCTGGATTTACATATTTGCAACAACAAGATCAAACAGAGTTTGTAAAAGTTTTTCTTTATCACTTTTAGTTTGTCAACTGAATTGCTTGAGGACATGCAAAGGTTTAAGCTTGGGGGAGTTGATACGTCTCCAACGTATCTACTTTTCCAAACACTTTTGACCTTGTTTTGAACTCTAACTTGCATGATTTGAATGGAACTAACCTGGAGTGACACCATTTTTAGCAGAATTGCCATGGTGTTATTTTTGTGTAGAAATAAAAGTTCTCGGAATGACCTGAAAATTCACAGAGACACGTTTTGGAATTTATAAAAAATACTGGCGAAAGAATCAGCGTAAGGGGGCCCACACCCTGTCCACGAGGGTGCATGGCGCATCTCCCCCCTAGGGGCGCGCCCCCTGCCTCGTGGCCCCTTTGAGGCTCCACCGACACCAACTCCAACTCTATATATTCATTTCGGGGAGAAAAAAATCGGAGAGAAGGATTCATCGCGTTTTACGATACGGAGCCGCCGCCAAGCCCTAATCTCTCTTGGGAGGGCTAATGTGGAGTCCGTTCGGGGCTCCAAAGAGGGGAATCTGTCGCCATCGTCATCATCAACCTTCCTCCATCACCAATTTCATGATGCTCTCCGCCATGCGTGAGTAATCCCATCGTAGGCTTGCTGGACGGTGATGGGTTGGATGAGATTTACCATGTAATCGAGTTAGTTTTGTTAGGGTTTGATCCCTAGTATCCATTATGTTCTAAGATTGATGTTGCTGTGACTTTGCTATGCTTAATGCTTGTCACTAGGGCCCGAGTGCCATGATTTCAGATCTGAACCTATTATGTTTTCATGAATATATGTGAGTTGTTGATCGTATTTTGCAAGTCAATAGTCACATATTATGTGTTATGATCCGGTAACCCCGAAGTGACAATAATCGGGACCACTTCCGATGATCACTGTAGTTGCTCCCCACTACTTCCTATCTCAACATGCACACTATCTACATCAGCATTGTGCCACGTCATATTCAGTTTTCAAAAGAAGTCAATTAGTCTTATTTCCCTGCTGTCATGGCGGTGGAAATAATATGTTTTCCCCCTCACCCGCAGCCGCTCATCCGGCATTGCGCTGGCTCCACCTTCATCAACTCACCTTCCAAGAATGATGGCACCAACGCAGCCGCCCGTTCCCCTTCCCCTTCCACTTTCGCTTTTAATTCCCAACCTGTTCGGCCTCCCCCGCACCATCTTCTTGGTTCACAAATCTGCCATTGGTACAAGACGCCGGCTCCAAGGTCGCCATCCATGCCAAATCGGCGGCTGCTAGCACTGCGCCTAGCAGCCACTGCTGGGCTCCTTCCGCCTGCCGCGGCTCGATGGATCCGAGGGGGATGAGAAGAATAAGGAGTGTGGCGGCTATGAGGGGTAGAGAAGCAAGGGATCATGGCGGAGTGTGGCAGCGGCAATGAAAGCTAGATGGGACAAATATCTAATGTATAAGGTTAGAGTCCAGAACACCCTCCCCCCCCTCAAATCCTCATCTATTGTCTTGCTGCTATGCCACTGATTTAGGATACGATGCCATATTCTCATGCGTTTGTTGCTTTGTTCATACAAGGATCAATACATCCACTGCCATGGTACCATGTACATAAATTTGTTGCATCCCCTTGCATCTAGCGAAAACTTTGAATTCCCATTGGCTCGAGTAAATGCATGCACCCAAATCTGAATTCTGGTTGGATTTAGTGAAAACATGCAGTTCTTAAGATTCCTGTATATCTTATTTAGACTTGAGATGGATAACTCTTATAATTCTCCATGTATCAGTTCCCTCTGTTGTACAATTTATTTATTACTGTATTACCTTCAGATCCAATGGTTAGAATTTTATTGTCCTGTGTTTCAGGGTTCGGCATAAGCATCTGCTATAGTAGATATGACCGAGATTCTTTTTTGATTTTTCAGGGTCCTTACTTGCTGGCATGCACATCAATTATCTGCCAAAATTTCATACTAAAGTGGGCGAAATTTTTGCACATGGTTGTTTGTTAGCGGTAAATTAAATATTGCAGCATTTTCAGCCAAGACTATAGAGGCAAGTAATTTGATTGCTAGATATATCCACATGGAATTATAAGTTGGGCAGTTTATGTATATGAACATGTGTTCCTCTTTTGTCATAGATAATCATCTTAATGTGCCCAACACATTGATTAGATTTTTGTAAACCAAGTTAGTTTACTGTTTTTGGCTTTTATGGTTGTCACATGTTGGCCTCAACAGTTTCGTACTTCATTGCTATATAGGATTCCTTACGCTTGAACTGTGGTCTCTAGAACTATTATGCAAGATTTGGTACATACGCTCCGTGTCGATCTGCTACCCAAATCTGAAAATTTGTATGTCCTAGGTAACAACTCATTACTCTCACCATTTATATCTTTTGAATCCACCGATATCTTTATCACTAATGTCGTCCACCTGTTCTTTTGTTCGTATCCAAGAAACAAGAACATACTCACGGGACATTCACAGTATATGCTAATGACCACCAAATTTCACCTTCATCAACAATGCTGTAAATCAAGAAAATGAATATATGCTAGGATCTGAGTTTTAGTTGTTTTGGCAGGGCCTCAAAAGCGTTGCAGTTCCTCATACAGCGGGTGCATGTTCTGAAAACGATCTTAACGAGTCTCAGCACATGAAGTGGCATGGTTGCAAAGAATGACATGACTGAATGTTCGATGGCCATGATACGATCTGGTAGGTCTATGCCTAATCCTGCTTCTTCTATCTTTCTTTCTTGGATAGAACTAAAACATTTAAATTTCTATAGGTTTCCTTATGAGCATAAATATATATTGTCGTACATTATTTCTTTCATTATATTGGTGCATAACTTTATGTCCTCCTTGGTAAGAAACTACTTTGATCTAGCAGCAATAGCTCTATTCTTTGATATTAGGATTATTCGAACGCCTAGGAAATGCATAATATGATGGCTTAAACAAGCTGGTAATAAGTAATGAATTTGTGCAGGGCAAATATTCTTGATGTTTAAATTCATGACATTGTCCAATAACATGTCAACCCCAACTATGATTTTGCGGTTTGTGCCAAGATCATGCGATTGTCATTCTCTGTCAATTTACTGTTGTTACTAATACATGTTTCTTCTTTAATAAGAATATTGTCAGCCATCATTTCTTGCCTATTAGGAAAACATATATATCTTGCAATGGAGAAGATTTTTTTTGTTTCATTTCCTAAGTCTGCTGACTACATACCAAAGGAGTTGAACCCAGGATTTCCCCTGCTAAATTTGTGGTTATATCTATTTTTTCCTCCTGCACCTACTCTTCCAATTTTTATGTGTCCACTTATTCACAATAAGCCATATAGCCTATGAATAATTCACTGTTAGAGAAAGCTTGAAGCAATGACGACCTGTCATCCATGTATTTTTTTTGTAGGATGTACATATAGTCTTTGAGGCTAGCAGAAGTGTAGAACTTTGAGAGAAAGCTTGAAGCAAGGATGCATGTAGACCTATCAAGCATGTATTTTTTGCAAGGTGTATATGTAGTCTTTAAGGCCAGCAGAATCTTCAGATGTCCGTTTGTTGTATATAGTTATATCTGATGATATATTGATTGATTGCTCTCTATTGGCCAAATTATGGATGTAGTTCCACATGTTTGTCAGACATGGAAAAACTATGGAATTTGTTGTTGTATAATATTAATTATAGTTACTGAAAATTATTAGTCAGTACTTGCTCTCCATTTGAAATGTTTCATGCTTCCACGCTAAGAAAAAGAATAAGGTACAAGTTGTCGCACCCAAATGTCCCGCCGCAACGCGCGGGGTATCATCTAGTTCACTAAGTGTTAATGCTTTGTTCCGGTACTCTATTAAAAGGAGGCCTTAATATCCCTTAATTTCTGATAGGACCCCGCTGCCATGGGAGGGTAGGACAAAAGATGTCAAGCAAGTTCTTTTCCATAATCATGTATGACTATATTCAGAATACATGCCTATATTACAGTGATGAATTGGAGCTAGTTCTGTGTCACCCTATGTTACAACTGTTGCATGAGGAATCGCATCCGACATAATTATCCATCACTGATCCATTGCCTACGAGATTTCCAAATATTGATCTTTGATTAGTTACTTTTCCGTTGTCACTGTTACAATTGCTACAAAAACTACTACTGTTACTTTTGCCACCATTACCGTTACTTACATATTACTTTGTTACTAAATACTTTGCTGCAAATATTAAGTGTTTCAGGTCGGTTGAATTGATAACTCAACTGTTAATACTTGAGAATAGTCTTTGACTCCCCTTATGTTGAATCAATAAATTTGGGTTGAATACTCTACCCTCGAAAACTGTTGCGATCCCCTATACTTGTGGGTTATCAAATATCGATCTCGCACGTCTGCACTGCTTCATAGTCTCCTTCCACTTGGCCCCTCGCACCATCTTCCAGCCCCCATCCCCATATCCCAGTGTGTGTATGCTCGTAGAGTTCTTCCCTCTATATGTCTCTATCAATATCTCGCGCGGTCGACGCCTCCCCTCCCTTCTCGTATATCATGTTGGGGAACATAGTAATAATTCAAAAAAAAAATTCCTACGTGTCAGCAAGATCAATCTAGGAGATACTAGCAATAAGAGAGAGGGAGTTCATCTTCATACCCTTGAAGATCGTTAAGTGGAAGCGTTACAAGAACGCGATTGATGGAGTCGTAGTCACGATGATTCAAATCACGGAAGATCCGATCCAAGCGCCGAACGGACAGCACCTCCGCGTTCAACACACGTAAAACCTGGGGACGTCTCCTCCTTCTTGATCCAGCAAGGGGGGGGTAAGTTGAGGGAGAGCTCCGGCAGCATGACGGCATGGTGGTGGAGCTTGCGGTTCTTCGGCAGGGCTTCGCCAAGCACTACAAAGGAGGAGGAGGTGTTGGAGGGTGGAGGGATCTGCCAGGGGAAGGGGTGTGGCTGCCCTCCCACCCTATAACACCCTTGATGCGACTATAGCTCCCACGTGTCGAGGCACGACTTGGAGACATAATCGCATTGAAGGCATATGTCGCAAGTTAGGCAATCTTCACAACATCCCATGTAATATGAATGATAAAGGGGAAAACATAGTTGGCTTACACTCGCCACGTCAATCAAGTACATAAATAACATTACATCACCCAAAACACTCATGGCCCGACTACGGCGCCAAAATAAAAGAGAACCCAACATGCGACACGGTCCCAATCACCCCCAACTGGGCACCACTACTGATCATCGGGAAAGGAAACATAGTATCGTTGAGAGTCTTCGTCGAACTCCCACTTGAGCTCATACGCGTCTCCTGGAGCGGAATCATCAGGCCCTGCATCTGGTGTAATAGTAATCTGTGAGCCACAGGGACTCAGCAATCTCGCACCCTCGCGATCAAGACTATTTAAGCTTATAGGAAAGGAAAGGCAAATATATGTGGAGCTGCAGCAAGCGACTAGCATATATGGTGGATAAGTTATTCGCAAAGGAGAGCGAGAAGAGGAGGCAAAGCGCGGGCGAGAAACTAGAGAGCAACCTGCGCAAACATTACTCCAACATCGTGTCCACTTCCCGGACTCCGCCGAGAAGAGGCCATCACGGTAACACACTCAGTTGATACATTTTAATTAATTAAGGTTCAAGTTATCTACAACCGGACATTAACAAATTCCCATCTGCCCATAACCGCGGGCACGGCTTTCGAAAGTTCAATCCCTGCAGGGGAGTCCCAACTTAGCCCATGACAAGCTCTCACGGTCAACGAAGGAATAGACCTCCTCCCAAGATGTTCCGATCAGACTCGGTATCTTGATAACTCAAGACACTTCGACAGGTTAAAACAAGACCAGCAACACCGCCCAAATGTGCCAACAAATCCTGATAGGAGCTGCACATATCTCTTTCTCAGGGCACACTCAGATTGTCCTAGGTACGGGTAGGCCAGCCCAGAGTTGCCCCTGGTGGCCACCGGTAGCTGACAGGTGGACCAACACTCAGAGGAGCACTGGCCCGGGGGGGGTTAAAATAAGATAACCCTTGAGTCTGCAGAACCCAAGGGAAAGAAAAGGCTAGGTGGCGAATGGTAAAACCAATGTTGGGCATTGCTGGAAAAGCTTTAATCAAGGCAAAATATCAAGGGGTTCCCATTATAACCCAACCGCGTAAGGAACGCAAAATCCGGGAACATAACACCGATATGACGAAAACTAGGGCAGCAAGAGTGGAACAAAACACTAGGCGAGAGGCCGAGCCTTCCACCCTTCACCAAGTATATAGATGCATTAAGATAACATAGCAATATAATGATATCCCAACAAGTAAATAAATGATGTTCCAACAAGGAACGGCCTCCAATCTTCACCTGCAACTAGCAACGCTATAAGAGGGGCTGAGCAAAGCCGTAACATAGCCAATCAACGGTTTGCTAGGACCATGGTGGGTTAGAGGTTCAACATGGCAATTGGGAGGCTGACAAGAAAAAGGTAGGCATTGTAGCATTGGCATAGCAAAAGAGCGAGCAAACTAGCATAGCAAAGATAGTACTGATTTCGAGGGTATGATCATCTTGCCTGCACAGTTGTCAGAGTTGACTGAATCCTCACAAGAAAACTCAACGGGATCCTCGGTAGCGAACTCATCTCCCGGCTCTAGCCAAACAAGACAAACAAGCAACAAGGACACAATTAACCACGTGCAAGGATCAAGCGATATGATGCAATGATGATATGCTATGCGGGATGCGATGCGGGATGCAAAATGCAAGATATGACAGGAAAAGCATGAACCTGGCCTCAACTTGGAATTCCAAGGGTGCCACTGGAAAGATGAGATGAAATCGCTTGAAAACGATATAAAGAACGCCGGAATCGGAGTTACGGTTTGGAAATGGCAAGCGATTCAAAAATGACACCGGTCTGCGATTTACAGCAAGTAGGCATCTAAATGCAATGAGATGAACATGCTACAGCCACCAAACATGACAACAAAATACATGGAAGGCATGCACACAGGATGCTTAACAAAATCTAGCACTGAGCTACGGCCAAATCATCCATTATGAGGTTCAAACAAGCATGGCAAAAACGCAAATGCAAAACAGATCTCAGACTTAGTGAAATTAAGACTTGTCTGAAATTTCAGATCATGAAGCCATTTTCGGAGCATCAAAACAACATGCTACAGGACCTGAACATGACAAAAAAAGACATGGCATGGAGCTACTCAACAAGCTTAACAAAAGACCCAAAGTGACCTGGGGCCAAAAGGGTTCACAAAATATACTAACGGACACACGAACATAGCTAAAACACAATCAGTTTTCAGACTTAGTGAAAACTGAGACATGCTGAAATATAACTCACGAAGGCATGTAAACGAGCTCGATGCACTCACTACGGTGCAAGTCATAGCAAGGAAAGCATACACCCATAAATAAGGCACAAAATACAACCTATACATGGCAATAAAAATGGCATAGCATGCACGGATCAACTACAATAACATCGGCAAAATCGCAAACTAGTTGACGATCTGCCCAGATTCACAACGAAGCAAAAGTAGAGCTCGATTGACTCAAGCTAGGGTGCTCCATAATTGCAAACAAAGACATGGATGGATAGAGCATAACAAGATTAACAAAACTCCTTTACTGATCATCCTCAAAAGAGGCACGGATCACTAGGAAACAAGATGAACATATGGCATCATGAACTAAATAACCCCAGACTTAGTGAAAACTACTAAGTCCCTGAAAACAGATTCACCGGGTGCCTCACTTTGCAAGCTTGCACAAGTCACCACACACATCCTAAAAATGCATGGGTTGCACCTATGGAAACATAACAAAATTCTTAACAAAACATATGAAGGACTCACAGGCATATCATGCACACAACAATCATGGCAAAAATGACAAAAGTCTAAGATGAACTAGCAGATCTGACAAATAACTCACGAAGCCCTCTTCTAACAGCATTTCGGGCATCAAGATGAACTCAAATGAAAATGATGCAATGGAATGAAATGATGTACTCGTCGAGACAAATATTTCGATATACTATATGTCCAAAACGGAGCTACAGATGCGGAGATACGGCCGGTCAAAGTATGCACAAAAATTAAGGGGGGAGGGAAAAAGTCAACCGTCTCAAAATATCTCAGATCTCAGATCTGAGATCCGGTGCACTGTTCATCGGGCGTGGAAGTCGAGGTTGACCGGCCGGAGTTGAAGTCGCCGGCGTGGAGGGAGGAAGAGGCCGGGGCGAGGCCGGCCGGACTTGGGCTCCGGTGAGGCAGGCGGCCGGCGACGCGAGGAGGCGGCGGCGGTTGCGTGGAGGCGGCGGTCGGCGAGGTCGGCGTGGTGGCGGAGGTCCCGAGGCGAGGTGGCGGCCGTGGCGGCGATGGCGGCCCGTGGCGGCGCCGGTCGCCGGAGGTGGGAGAGGCGGCGGCGGAGTCGAGGCGCGGGGCGCGGGGGACTTCGGGCTCGCGGGGGCCCCTCCTGGGCCTCGGCGGCTGGCGGCGCGAGCCGGGCGCGGCGAGTGCGGGGCTGCCACGTGGCGGCCGGACACTGCGGGCGGACGTGTCCGTCGGTGGGGGAATTGTCCAGCGCGCGAGAGGAGCGGCGGATCTAGGGTTTCGGGGAAGAAGAAGAAGGAAAACGAAGGGGGCTATTTATAGGCATAAGTGGAGCTAGGAGAGTACAAATGAGGTGCGGTTTTTGGCCACGCGATCGTGATCGAACGCTCTAGGACATGGAGCAGAGTTTGGTGGGTTTTGGGCCAAATTGGAGGGGTGTTGGGCTGCAACACACACGAGGCCTTTTCGGTCCCTCGGTTAACCGTAGGAGTATCTAACGAAGTCCAAATGGTACGAAACTTGACAGGCGGTCTACCGGTAGTAAACTAAGGCCGCTTGGCAAGTCTCGGTCCAATCCGGAAATGTTTAATCCCCACACACGAAAGAAAGCTAGAAATGGCCACCGGAGGAGAACGGAGCGCCGGAATGCAAAACGGACAACGGGGAAAATGCTCGAATGCATGAGACGAACACGTATGCAAATGCAATGCACATGATGACATGATATGAGATGCATGACAATGAAAACAACACACGGAGACAAACCCGAACCCGAGAAATAAATATAACTTAACGCCAGAAACGGCAAGAGTTGGAGTACAAATTGGGAAAGTAACATCCGGGGTGTTACAACACTCCACCACTACGAAAGGATCTCATCCCGAGATCTAGGACTGAAAGAACGCCGGGTACTCAGAACGGAGGTGATCCTCGCGTTCCCAGGTAGCTTCACGGTCGGAATGGTGTGACCACTTGACTTTGAGAAATTTGATTGACTTGTTTTGAGTCTTGCGTTCAGTCTCTTCAAGAATAGCAACTGGGTGCTCACGATAAGAGAGATCTTCTTGGAGCTCAATGTCCTCGAAGTTGACGGTGCGGTCAGGAGTCTTGAAGCACTTTCGAAGCTGAGAGACATGGAAAACGTCTAGAACATTTGCAAAGTTTGAAGGAAGCTCGAGTTGATAGGCGAGGTCGCCTCTCTTGCTGACAATCTTGAAAGGTCCCACGTATCTAGGGGCAAGCTTCCCTTTGATACCGAAGCGATGAGTACCTTTCATAGGAGAGACATGGAGGTAAACATGATCTCCTATCTCGAAAGCCAAATCACGGTGCTTACTATCATAGTAGCTCTTCTGGCGGGATTGGGCTGCTTTGAGGTTATCACGAATGACTTTGCACATTTCTTCTGCCTCTGTGATTAAGTCATTACCCAAAAGCTGACATTCACCGGTTTCAAACCAGTTGAGAGGGGTACGGCACTTCCTGCCATACAGAATTTCAAAAGGGGCCTTGCCCGAACTTGCTTGAAAACTGTTGTTGTAGGAGAATTCAGCATAAGGAAGACAATCCTCCCACTTCATGCCGAAGGAGATCACACAAGCCCTGAGCATATCTTCAAGAATCTGGTTGACACGCTCGACTTGACTGCTTGTTTGAGGATGGAAAGCTGTGCTGAAGCGGATGTTGGTGCCCATGGCCTTCTGAAAAGAATCCCAAAACTTCGAGGTAAAGATGCTGCCACGGTCTGAAGAGATCACTTGAGGAATACCGTGCAGAGAGACAATACGAGAGGTATAGAGTTCCGCCAATTGAGCTGCAGTGATTAACTCTTTGATGGGCAGAAAGTGAGCCACTTTGGTGAGTTTGTCGATGACAACGAATATAGCATCATTGCCACGCTTGGACTTTGGAAACCCAGTCACGAAGTCCATTTCAATGTGGTCAAACTTCCATTCTGGAATGGCAAGAGGTTGGAGGAGACCCGCTGGCCTTTGGTGTTCTGCCTTCACTCTTCTGCAGACATCACATTCATTCATGAATTGAGCGATCTCACGCTTCATTCGAGTCCACCAATAAGCTTGCTTAAGGTCCTGATACATCTTCGTGCTCCCAGGGTGGATGGAGAGGAGAGAATTGTGAGCCTCGTTCATGATCACCTTACGAAGTTCACCTTTGGGCACAACAATACGATCCTCGAAGAAGAGAGTGTCCTTGTCATCAAGGCGGTAGCACTTGTACTTGGACTGACTCTTGGCAATCCCAATCTTCACCTTTTTCACCATAGCATCAAGAAGCTGGGCTTGGCGAATCTGGTCTTCTAAGGTAGGAGATACTTGAAGGTTGGCGAGGAATCCTTGAGGAACAACTTCCAGATTAAGTTTGCGGAAAGCTTCACAAAGCTCGGGTTGATAAGGCTTGAGAATCAGACTATTGCAGTAAGCCGTTCTGCTCAAAGCGTCAGCAATCACATTGGCCTTGACTGGAGTATACTCAATACTCGGATTATACTCTTGAATCATTTCGACCCATCGAGTTTGCCTGAGGTTGAGATTAGGCTGAGTGAAGATGTACTTGAGACTCTTGTGATCAGTGAAAATGTCCACTTTTCTTCCCAATAGAAGATGTCTCCAAGTCAAAAGAGCATGCACAACTGCCGCCAACTCGAGATCATGAGTGGGGTAGTTCTTCTCATTAGGCTTCAACTGGCGAGATGTATAAGCAACAACTTTCTTCTCTTGCATCAATACTGCGCCAAGACCTTGGAGAGAGGCATCACAAAAGACCTCGTACGGTTTGGATTCATCAGGCGGAGTCAGAACTGGAGCAGTG